>NC_069506.1:191620480-191680480 GCF_027579735.1 Bombina bombina | reverse complement strand
AGAAATGTGAAGCTAATAATATATATTATTTTATCGCTGTTAACAACAACAAATTGACATTATAGTCAATTATTTTCTTTGTTTCACCTAAAAGAGGGGATTTCACTTTTTTTTTAAACTCTTGTTCCTGTCCTAAATAAAATAATGTTCTTCTGTCATATTAGTGAATTGGTCTCCCTCTTTAAAGCAGAATCAGTTATCCATATCACCCAGTGAGTATTATTAGGAAGTAGACCATTAATACTGTATTCATTTCAATTTAAAGGGATAAGAAACCCCAACATTTCTTTCATGATTTGGATAGAACATACAGTTATAAACAATTTCCCAATTTACTTCTATTATCAAATTTGCTTAATTCTCTTGTTATCTTTTGCAGAAAAAGCAGCATTGCATGACTGGGAGCTAAATGAACACATCGAGTTAGCCAATCACGAGAGACAAATGTGGGCAGGCACCAATCAGCAACAAACTCCCACTAGTGTAGGATATATGCGTATTCTTTTTCAACAAGGGATACCAAGGGAACAAACCACATTTGAAAATAGATGTGAATTTAAAAGTGTCTTAAAATGACATGCTCTATCTGAATCATGCAAGTTTGATTTTGACTTTCCTATCCCTTTAAACTGCCGGGCACGACTGCAATACTGTGGTTAACATTCAACATGCTATTGTTTTTATCTTTAAGGCCGTTCACCTATTTTAACCCGCCTCTGGTGCCAGTTTATGAAGCTCCCTATCTTTAGTCTGCGTTCTCCATTGAATTCCATAAAAATCCTGATTGTGACTAGTTATTCACACCTTGAAAATATTTCTTAACCCCTTCCCATCGGGACTAATTCCATTTACCAAGCTGCTATAGCTTCAATACAGCCAAACGGCTAGGACGTTCCATGCCGTCCTAACGGCGCTAAAGCCCAGTGCAGTTAGGACAGCATGGAACGTCCTAACAGCGGGAAGGGGTTAAACTGTAACTTGTTTTTTCACCTCTGGTTGGATGGAAACAACTTATTTAACTCAGTTGCTTTTGGCTGTGATTTATGCTTCCCAGAGAAGAGGACAAAGGAGTCTGCTACCTGTTGCAACAAGGAAGAGTGAGCAGGAGGGTGTCTAGTAGATATGCGCATTTGAAGGTTTCGGATACCTCTGAATGCAGAAGAAGCGGCCGCTTGTGCCATTTGGCTATTTTCAAGACTGAATTTATCCTTGTGAAACTGCAACACACTAGAATCTGGGTTTGCAGAGATCCTAGAGTGTTGCAGTTTCACAAGAATAAAGTTGGCTCTGAAAATAGCTGAACGGTACAAGCGGCCGCTTCTTCCGCATTCCCAGGTATTAAAAACCTCAGAATGTACATATCTAGTTCCTAGGTTTTCTGGAATCAGAACTGGGTTAAACAGAGATGTTGTACTACATTTTAGGTATTCATTTTACTTTTTGCCCCTTTTTTTGGCCCAATATGAAAAGTTACTTTAATTCAGATCCATTCATAGCATACAGGATTTTAAAATACAATATTTAAAAGTTATAGTTGCCCCTTTTTTGTGCAAATATATACACCATGAAATTAACAAAACGAATGAGAAATTAACAAAACTATTAAGGTCCAGATTATGAGTGGAGCGCTAACAGTTACTCATGAGTTATAAGGGGTTTATTACGGGTGTTTGCACTCGTCAGGTTTACTGCTCGGGTTACAAGTTGAAAGTAAACGCGATCTCTTGAGCGCAATCATGAGAATAGAATGATTACCGCTTCCTCAGCGCTCTGGTTAACCGCTTTAGCAAAACAAAAAAGTGTCACAAAAACACATAAAAAATAACCATCTAATAAATATGATTAAAAAAAATATTGCACAAAAAAGTTATAAGGACTCAAAGATTTGAGGTCTCAGGTGCAAAGGGCTTTATCATTGAGATATATATATATACGTCTAAAGATGTATACATATGTATATACATATATATGTGTGTATATATGTATTCATGTATTTATATGTATTATGCTGTTTTTTAATTGGTATTAATAAAGGTAATTTTTTATTTAAAGTCCAAAGAGTGCCATTTTTTCAGCTTGGTATACTACATGTATTTATATGTGTATATATATATTTACAGACATATATACATATATACACACATATATACATACATATATATATATATATATATATATATATATATATATATATATATATATATATATATATATATAGTGCATTGGAACCCTTTGCAGTTAAGTAGATGAAAACATGTAAAAACATATGTATGCACTATTCATATTTCATAAAGAACATATTCTAAGTGAAGAACATTGGAATGTGAAATATTCATATATTCATGTCGGATTAGCACGTGAGTAGGGGTTTTTCCACTTTTTTTGCTCCACTAACTTCTAAGGGGGAATATGTAAACGTGATATTCTAACTTTGGCTTTTTGCGTTCCTCGGGTTAGCGCGAGAGCGAAAATAGCCTACTTTCAACTCATAATACGAGCGAAACCTGACAAGCTCAAAAAGCTTACTTCTAGCACAGTTAACATTCGAGTGGGAGCATTAAATAGCGCTTGTAATCTGTCCCTTATAAAATGATTTGCTTACAGTTGAATTTACTAATGCTTGAAGGTATGAGCAGGTGTTACTTACAGATTAAACCATTTAACAATGTTTCAAGTTACAAAATCTCTAATGAGAAGCATGGGACACCTGCAGGAATTTTTCTAGCGTGGCGGGACAGGTGAAATAAAAACGTGTCACATATAATATCAGCGTGGACAAATACTGTGTATATCTGTAGTTTTAATAACCAACCAAGGTAATGCAAGTATTTAAATAGGTAAGTAACTGACATTTCACATCAAACTATATCTGTATTGGCAAATGACCTATCATTTCAAAATGGAGACCCTGTTCCTTATATTGTGGGTTCTCAATTGTACACTGGCTTATTTTTCACAGAAATAGTGCTGACAAATCTTGCTTGAAAGAGGAGCCCCTTATATTAGTGTCACGTGCATCTTTAAAGGGATATGAAAGTCACATTTTTTATTTCATGACTCAGATAGAGCAGCAATTTTAAACAATTTTCTAATTAACTTCTCTTATCAATTTTTCTTCATTCTCTTGCTATCTTTATTTAAAAAGCAGGAATGTAAAATATAGGAGCAGGCCCATTTTTGGTTCAGAAACTGGGTTATGTTTGCTTATTGGTGGCTACATGTCAGCCACCAATAATCAAGCGCTATCCATGGTGCTTTACATTCCTGCTTTTTTTAAAAAGATAGCAAGAGAATAAAGAAAATTTGATAATAAGAGTAAATTAGAAAGTTGCTGAAAATTGCATGCTCTATCTGAATCATAAAAGAAAAAATTTGGGTTTACTATCCCTTTAACACTGGGTGAATTTGAAAATGTTTAGAATGCATCATCGCCTTGTTTGCTGCAGTTTTTCTTTCAACAACCAGACTCCACAAACCACTTTTCTTATTTGGACAAGCAAATATGGACTTACTACTGGACAAGACAAGGTTAGCCATGGTCATTATGTTAGAAAACTTATTTTTTTTGATAGCATTTCTTAACCCCTTAAAGGGACAGTATACACAAATTTTCATATAACTGCATCTAATAGGCATTACTATAAAGAATACGATGCACAAATACTGATATAAAAATCCAGTGTAAAACTGTTTATAAACTTTCTTAGAAGCTCTCAGTTTAGCTCTGTTGAAAAGGCAGTTGGAAAGCCCACTGCAAGTGGGAAATAAGACACTCCCCCCTCCCGCTTCTTTTGCATATGAAAAGACCCTTTACACAAACAGAAGCAAGCTGGAGTAGGTATCTGACTGTATTCTCCTAAAACTTTGGTGCTTGGTTAGGAGTCTGAAAATCAGAGCAATGTTATTAAAAAATAAGCAAAACTATAAAAAAAAACTTAAAAAAAAACGTTATGGGCTATATAAATAGATCATCTACAAAACATTTATGCAAAGAAAAAATAAGCGTATAATGTCCCTTTAACGTACCATGTACGACGCTGGTTGTTATACCCTGGACTTCTCTCTCTGCTGCGATCTCGCTCAAATTTGCGAGATTGCGCTATTTCTGCATGCCCCATGATTGGGGCACTGCAGAAATAGAGTTGCAGACACTCTGTGGCCGTCCCATCGCTGTAGGAGGCGGGAGGAGGGCGAGAGTGGGTGGGACCACTCAGCCAAGCTACAGGGGAAAAAATAAATAAAAATAAAGTTGCGTCATTGAGGGGGAAGGAGGGAGGAGGGGCAATGAGGGGGATCATATGTGGGATCATTTGTGGAAAAGGGATCTGGGGGAGGGGGGTTTGGGTATTGGGGGGGAGAAGCTACACTACAGAAAAAATGGATATTATATATATCATTTTTTAAAAATTGCCTATTTTGCAGCAAACTGGGTACTTGCAGACAGCTGCCAGTACCTAAGATGGCTGCAAATAGGTAGATGGGGGAGAGTTAGAGAGCTATTTGGGGGGATCAGGGAGGTTGGGTTGTAAGGGGGGATACTACCCTGCAGAAAATATATAATTTAAAAAAAAATGTAAAAAACAAACAAAAACCCCTCACTTATTTTTATGCTGGCAGACTTTCTGCCAGTACTTAGGATGGGGGTGACCTTTGGGGGGTGAGTGAGGGAAGAGAGCTGTTTGAGAGGGGTCAGGGGGTGGAATGTGTCATGTGGGAGGCTGATCTCTACATTAAAGCTAAAATTAACCCTACAAGCTACCTAATTAACCCCTTCACTGCTGGGCATAATACAAGTGTGGTGCGCAGCAGCATTTAGCGGCCTTCTAATTACCTAAAAGCAATGCCAAAGCCATATATGTCTGCTATTTCTGAACAAAGGGGATCACAGAGAATCAATTACAACCATTTTTGATTGCACAAGCTGTTTGTAAATAATTTCAGTGAGAAACCTACAATTGTGAAAAAGTTAACGTTTTTTTTTTTTAATTTGATCGCATTTGGCGGTGAAATGGTGGCATGAAATATACCGAAATGGGCCTAGATCAATACTTTGGGTTGTCTACTAAAAAAATATATATAGTTTTTGATAGGTAAAAAAAATAAATGGCAAAAATGCTAAAAATGCTCTGGTCTTTTAGGGAAGTTTTTGTCTGAAGTACCTGGTCCTTAAGGGGTTAACATCTCTTCTGAAGCCAACTTGGGACAGATATAATGCAGGGTTAGGGTTGTGCATTGGAAAACACTCACTTTCCCCCACAATTAAATTACATGAAAATGGGCAAAATAAATAATAAATGTATATTGCAAAGTTTTTGTGCTATGCATAAGACAGCTCAAAGCTCTTCCACAAATATTACTTGTTAGAAATCAACAATTTTGCTAACCATAGGGTAAAGTGCTCCCCCCCAGTAAAAATAGAAAACTTTCCTCTTTTAAAGGGACATTAAACACTAAATAAATGTAATGAGCATAGTACTTAGGATATTCCCCGCCTCCCTCTAGTCATAGGTGCCGCCATGTTGAAATCTAGTCTTCACTGCATTCTAGTTTTGATGTTGTCGCATACGTGCATCAACTCTCATTCAGATACATGCAGTGTAACTTAGGTTCCAAAATGGCGGCACCCATCATTAGAGGGAGAAGCATGACATGTTTTTTAGTGATTAAAGAAATACCTATTACACAAACTAGACGGTAACTCTAGGGGGTGCAAAGACAAAAACAAGGGTAAGGTGTGATCTATGGCGTAGCCCACAAATTAAATATAAGCGAATAATGTGAAAATTAAACACTAATGCACTTAAGGGCTAGGGCCTCTACTGGTAATGACCCAGATAAGGTAATAATGATATTCATATAATTTCCAATGAGCACAATGGTTGAACAATAACCAGAAACACAATATAAACACAAATAATAATATAAAAATAAGTATAATAAAAACAAAGTCCTGTTGGATCTTAGCTATATAGGACTCAGTCCTCAAGGAAATCCCGAAGAAACACAGTCTCTTTGATGTGAGGTAATTGTCCTGTGTGATACAGATGATGTAGATGTCACACCCAAAATCTGGAGTCAGCTCTTTGCCACATAGATTGTCTGGATACAAGCTTTCTCTGCGAAAATGGAATCACAAAAACAAAGGCGCCTCCTAGTGTGATACAGTTGGAGCAAATGGAACAATGTGAATGCCAAATTGATACTCACAAATGTGGCAGTTCCCAGTCTGCCTCTACTAGCACAATTGAGTGCTGCCACATTTGTGAGTATCAATTTGGCATTCACATTATTCCATTTGCTCCAACTGTGTCACACTAGGAGGCGCCTTTGTTTTTGCGATTCCATTTTCACAGAGAAAGCTTTTTTAGTGATTAATGTCCCTTTAAAGGGACAGTCAACACTAAAATTGATATTATTTTAAAAGATAGATAATGCCTTTACTACCCATTCCCCAGCTGTGCAAAACCAACATTGTTAGATTAATATACTTAATAACATTTAAACCTTTAAATGTCTGCCTGTTTATAAGCCATTACAGACAGCCTATTATCACATGCTTTTTTTATTAGCTTTTCACAACAGGAGACTGCTAGTTCATGTGGGCCAGATAGATTATATTGTGTTCACGCCCGTGGAGTTATTTAAATAAAAAGTCATGTGATTAGGGTGCTGTCAGAAGATGTTTAGATACAAGGTAATAACAGAGGTAAAAAGTATATTAATATAACAGTGTTGGTTATGCAAAACTGGGGGATGGGTAACAAAGGGATTATCTATCTTTTAAAACAATAAAAAATATATTGTAGACTAATCCCTTAAAGTAAACAACCTCCTTTGTATTTGAGTGTTATTTTTGTCATATGGTTGTTCCTGTTTTGAGATCTGTCCTAGTGGTGAGAATGTAGAATCGAACTGTTCATTGTTATTGTAGTCTGGTATTTGGACATTTTTTGCACAGTTGTATACACATATTTATTGTTGTGTTTACCTGTGTTTGCACCCCCTATTTAGATACCATTGTATCTATATGTATTTTGACCTCACCTACCATCTTTTCCTGCTGATTGGGCTGTTCTGCAGCTCCTGCATTGTACTTTATATATGGTCTAGTAATTGTTTGAGAATAGCTGGCATCCCTAATCATTAAAGTCTAAAAATGTATCTCCCCAGCACCAAAAAGCATAACGCTATGTCAAGTACTATTGAAAATACCATATGCAGTAGCTCCTTTGGCATTTTCCAGAAGAGCAGTGGCTCCTTTGGCGTTTTCCAGAAGAACGCAGCACTTATGTATAAAGTAATTACCCTGTTTTCATTTAACGATCCTCTTGCTCTGTGAGATTTTTCATTCTTGAAATAATATTTGGAGAAATATATTTGTTTTTCATTAAACACGTTTCACTGTTTTCACAGCTATTCTCGTCCTCTGACCACAACTGTGTAAACTTCAAGTTGGATCGGTTTGCTTATATGTTCACAAAGAATGACGTTAACATCAGAAAAAAACAAAAACATTTTACCCTAATAACTATACTTTAAAACTGGAGGTTAACATTGAGTTTATGTGAATAGTTAAAACATAAATCTCTAGGGAAGAGCATTGGCATAGAGATCTTATTTGTGAATATAACATGGCTACTTCTTTTGTGTAGTTATTTGAAAATGATGCATTGCTAAAAGAAAAGACAAAAATTAGAGCCAGTTTACTTTAGAGGATAAAATGAATGATTATTATTATTTTTTATTTATAAAGCGCCAACAGATTGCGCAGCGCTGCCCATGGGTACAAGGATAAAACGGAGAAATAATACGATAAAATACAAAATTTTACAAATACAGGGGAATTGAGGGCCCTATTCCCGTGGGAACTTACAATGATTACTATTGCAAGTGACTGTGGTTCAAGCGCATGAATCTAAAAAATAAATATATATATACAAAACACGGGTGGGGTCAGCACTCTCAGGCCGGACCGGGTACACATCCTATGACCCTGCAACATGCACAGCCCTGGGTGCAAACCAGCACATATATATATACACAAGAGCATACAGAGAAGTCATCCAAACCCACAACTACATGCTCAGGTTAGGTAGCAAAACAGATTACCTGAGTTGTTTTAAAATTGTGGTTCAAATCCATGTAACCCTTTAGATATAATGCCTTATAGAAAATGTATTAAACACATGTTGGTTATACAGAGCTTAAAAAGGAAATTTGGGGTAAAAATAATATAAGGATTTTATGCTCACGTTTCAATCACTTTTGTGACAGAGCATGAAGCAGGAGTTGATTAATGACTACAGTGTTTCTAGCAAGCTACCACTTGAAGAAAGGCAGAAACGTCAAACAATGCGTTTAATTAAAAGGCCTCTTCCTTCCACATGCCCCCATCTCCCTCCAGGTTTTATGTTTAGCCAAAGAAAGAAAAGAGACAGACTAATAAAGCTTGGTAGGAGGAAGAAGAGACAACAGAAGCAAAGGAATAACACATTTTGCCATGGAAGGTGGAGGCCTTTATATGCTGTGACTGAAAATGTGAAAAAGGTGTTTAATAGTAACTATAAAATCCTCGTTTCCCTGACAGCTCAAGAGGAAATAATTCATAAGTAATAAAACTGTAGTAAAGCAATGCAAATCATCTGATGACATGAGATTAAAAGGGACATAAAACCCCACAAAAAATGTCATGATTGAGATAAAGTATACAATTTTAAACAACTTTATAATGTACTTCTATCGCCAAATTTGCTTTATTCTCTTGGTATCCTTTGTTAAATAAGCAGCAATGTGCTACTGGGAGTTAGCTGAACACATCGGGTGAACCAAATATTTGCAGCTCCCAATCAGCATTGCTGCTCCTGATCCTACCTAAGAATGCTTTTGAAAAAAAAAGGATACCAAGAGAAAGAGGCAAATTTGATAATAGAATTAAACTCTCACCAACGCCGCTCCCCTCTACCTATCCTCTCTGATACACAAGTATACTCCAGCCCGCCCACTAAGATCCAACAATGACGTGCTCCTTGCATCCGCAACTATCACCTCCTCTCATGCTAGACTGCAGGACTTCTGTCGTGCAGCACCTACCCTCTGGAACACTCTCCCTCGTGCTGTCAGGCTTTGCCCTAATCTTTCTTCCTTTAAATGTTCCCTGAAGACTTTTCTGTTCAGGGAAGCCTACCACCCAACTCAATAATAAATTAATTTCACTTACCTAATATTCCCTCATCTAACTCTGCATTAACATCTTTCCCAATCTTGCAGTCCTCACCTCCTGTTTCTCAACCTCCTACCCTTCTAGATTGTAAGTTCCCACGGGAATAGGGCCCTCAATCCCTCCTGTATGTGTTTGTAAATTTTGTCCTGTCTCTTACAAGTCTTGTATTGTTTTATTTATTTAAATGAATTGTATCCATGGACAGCGCTGTGGAATATGTTGGCGCTTCATAAATAAAGTATAATAATAATAATATTGCTAGTGCTGTCTTATGTCCATAAATGGATAGAACGAACCACGTGTCTCATGTAGAATGAGTTACAAGGAGGGGTAAGTCTGAACTAAATAGCTTACTGCAGTGAGAGGGCTAAGAAAATAAGTGCAATTTCAAAACTTTGCGCCGTTAGGACGTTCCATGGCGTCCTAACAGCGCTGGGCTTTAACGCCGTCACTAAAGCATGGAACATCCTACCTTATACGGCGTCCAGCATCCTCCTACTTTCAGGAAATGAAAAAATCGGACTGGGCAGTGTAGACAGTCCCCCATGATCCAATCCCGGCCTTGAAATAATGTGGTCGATGATTGCGTGATTTAATTTTTCCAGCAAGTGTTTACATCATAACTTTGTTCCGATCTAAGCACTTGCTCCCCGGCATGAAGGGGTTAAAAACAAAAAAATAAGTGCACTTTAAAAACATCCTCCAGCAGTTAAAGGGACACTGAACCCAAATTTTGTCTTTCATGATTCACATAGAGCATGCAATTTTAACCAACTTTCTAATTTACTCCTATTATCACATTTTCTTCATTCACTTGGTATCTTTATTTGAAAAGCAAGAATGTAATTTTAGATGCCGGCCCATTTTTGGTGAACAACCTGGGTTGTTCTTGCTAATTGGTGGATAAATTCACCCACCAATAAACATGTGCTGTCCAGGGTTCTGAACCAAAAAACGTAAATAATGCTTACCTGATAATTTTCTAAAATACGGCCGCCCCATAGATAAAGCACGGGCGGGGAGCTGTGGACTCTTCCCGTCAGAAGAAAAGAAAATTATCAGGTAAGCATAATTTAAGTTTTTCTTCTTAAACGGGAAGAGTCCACAGCTGCATTCATTACTTTTGGGAAAACAATACCCAAGCTATAGAGAACACTGAATGCAAACAAAAGTGCAGATACAGAAGGCAGCCCCTTTGAAGGGCACCACAGCCTAAAAAACCCCAACACCCTACAAAAAACTGTAACACTTAGAAACAAGGGGTTAAAAACCTGAAAGGACTCAGTAACTGCCCCTCAGTTAAATAACCTACAAGGCCGAGCTAGAGACCACTCAGAACCCTAGATCCATTGGCACAAAAAGCCCCCAAGAAGCCAAGTCCCGCGGGCCTTCTGATCACACAGAACTAACCCCCGACCTGAAGGAAGAATCTTCACCTACCCCTGAAGGGGAAAACGGAGGACCCATAAGATATCTAAAGGACCACCCACTAAGGAAAGGAACCTCAAAACGACTAAAGCAAACCCAAGGTTGCTAAAGACAACTGCCCAGGGAAGAACTCTCTAGGAAAACAAGGACCAGAGATCAACACTACACCTGTACCAGAATCCAGTCCCATGACCTCTTGCATGCAAAGGAGGGCAGAACCCCTCAGAAACGAGAAGAGAAAGAGCTATGAGGCCTCATGGAAACTGTAACCCTGCAAGACCTCCCCGAAGGAAGGTAAATGTAAAGGAACCGCTTCCCCAGCTAGAGGCTTGGCGAAGAGAAGAGAGAATGGTAAAAACCATTGATAAGATACCGATAGCTCAGTTGAACCAACATCCACAAGCCCACATCAAGGTGCAATAGCTGCCCCTGACAACAACCGTAAGATCTCGCCTGAGAGACAGAAAAAACCTAACCCTCAGACAGATACCAAAACGTCCCTGAAGGGACAAGCGGAATTTGCAGAACCTAAAGGCTTGAAACCAAATCGCCTAGGACCGATCCCAATCCGGACTTCAAAATCTCAGACAAAAGATATGGCAATAAGCCAGACCCCCAGAACCAGAGACCGGTCGATGTTCTAACCCCCTGAGGAACCATCAAATGACATCATACGGAGGAGTGCACCCTGGGGAGTGCATCCCAATGTCCCTGGACATTGGATTCTCGAAATAGAGTCAGACCAAAGAGGCCAAGAGACATCTTAACAGGTCTAAGAAGAGGGCAACCAGCACCCAGAGGTGCAACTGGATCCAGGACCCTCTGCTGCAAACCCAAGGAGTTAGATCTCTTAGAGAGTCAAAAGAGAACACCCCCCCTCTAAAGACCACAGGGTTATAAGGGACAAGCTCCAAACCAGTCCGTAGGATGAAAAAACAATATCTCCAAAAGACCCTTACAGGATCAGCCTCCCGCAAATCCTGTATCTCACATGAGAGAATGCCGGGGAAATACAAAAGGGGAGAACCCCAACCTCTGCACTCCTATAGAAGAGCATGCAACATACTAGAAGAGGAAGCAAAAAAGGACATACCCAAACTTCCAAACACAGATGACCCGACAAAGAAAGGGACAAAATAGCCCCAGCAACCTACTAGAGGTACCTGGGACTAGGCCACAAAAATTGGACATCCAGAAGATACCAAAAGTGAAAAGGAAAATCGCCATCCATCTGGTACCCCCAATGCCTAGCGGTCATCCAAGCCTACAAACCCATGGGAATGGAGAAAACTTTGGATCCAAGTCCAAAAAGGCCTCTTCTCAGGATAAGCCTCAGCAGGCTCCAATCCCAGGACCCCTCAATAGTAGGAATGGGAGACGGACCAATGCAGCCCTCCCTCTTCTAAAATGGAGGCAACAAGAACACATGAACACTTATCAAAGTGAACAACCCAGCACCCGACAGGGTAACTACTACATCGGCACTACGTGGGTGACATGAACCGTAAGGAACAGCATCTAGTGCCCGACAAGGACCAGCCTGGCACGAGAACACTCCAAAACTGTTCAAGGTTCAAGGAAAATCGAGGCTCCCGAAGGGATCGATAACATAAACTATAAACTTAACTATGTCATTATATAGTACTGCAAAACTTCCAAGAAATTGCTCACTCGACCACAAAATCGCAAGTATCAGTTCCAGAGAAGAAACGTTCCCAAAACGGAAAACTATAACAAACATGAGCTTCGTAAAACAAATTAAACACATCCTACCCGGATCAAATAAAATGAAGGCAGCACCCGCAGGTGAACGCCCAAGGAGAATGGGACCAGCCGATCAGAGGCCCCATTCTCCTAAGCTCAGAACTGGAACAGATACTTAAAAGAAAGAAAAAAACGGAGACGTCAAGGAGATTGGCTTCATCCCCATACATCTAACCCAGTTTGCCCTCCGGCACAGAAGACTAAGGATCCCTCGGCCCAGTAGGACTGGAATCCTCCAGCACTGCCAAAACATGCCTTAGTAGTACACGAAGACATGCTAGTCTATAACGGAAGGCAAAATGTTCCACCACCGGATCGATGGACGACCCCGGCCCTGAGGGAGAGTCCCCTGAAGCCTCAGAAGTCATCGCTTCCCCAGAAGGTCGAACTGACTCAGGCGATCTCACGCTTGACGGACCCCGGTTAACAGAACACGGACAGTATCTTAAAAATACTTATCTTGGGAGATAGAAATGTGCCAGCGCCATAGATATGGCCATGCGGAACCGTGCCATAACCTCTGGAGGAAACAAGCTACCTTCCGGAGAAGGAGTAACGGCCATAGGGACACCTGCTTGCCTAGCAAAAGAAGGTTCTGGGGCACGCGCCTCTCTGGACATGGAATCCTCAGGAGCGGATGGCTCAACGCACTCTATACTCCCTGAATCGGGGGAAGAGAGCACTCTAGCACGGCAATCGGAACATAACTGATGGGCATGGATAACCTGGGCCATTTCATACTCCTCAAAAGACGTATACTCCGAGTCGGAGATGTCCGTCTTTAAAAAATCAGAATCCTCCATAACTTGGAGATTGCAAATATGGACAAAAGCTAAACGGCACCTTACACCCCCAATGGCTGGGGCACTCACCACCTCCTGTGAACCAGACAACCAACGAACAGACTCTCTCCGTCGTCAATCAGTCAGAATACGGAAATGGAAATACAACGTGACCACACCCGGTCACGCGGTGCACCATGTAAGCTTAGCAAAAAAGGCGCGCCAGTCTAAAAGGACCGTGCAGACTGATGATAAGGATGTTATGTTCCGAATAGCCCTGAGCCCAAGCATCACTACACATGAGCAGACAGAATCATATAACAAACATGATTAAAGTCCCCCCTGTTCAATAACCCCCCACAGGAGATATTAATCCTTGATTCCATAAGATAAAGGAGTCCCACTGGGACCCTGACTTCTTTTGTTAACATTACATTCACATATTGAAATAAAATGAAACGATCTTACCGGAATCTACGCAGTGGAACAGGAACATGGCTCTTCAAGTGTGACAGATAGTAGCATCACTTCTGACATGGACTTGAGCGAATAAAGGCAGGCAGCGAAACTCGTCAACGCTGATTGCCAAGGAGCTGTTAACATGAGTCGGGATGGTTTCACAGAGACGGCACTCCCTGCATCTCCGGACTCTAACATTCATCCATGCTCTCACTGTGAGGCTGACAGGATTACTTAAAACTCCAGTCCCATTCCGAAGAGTGCTACCATCCATAAGAGACTATCTTCAAACTTCTGACACTTCTCTGCCAACCTCCTGTGACGAAAGGCAAAGAATGACTGGGGGATGAGGGAAGTGGGGGAGGTATTTGAGCCTTTGGCTGGGGTGTCTTTGCCTCCTCCTGGTGGCCGGGTTCTGAGTTCCCAAAAGTAATGAATGCAGCTGTGGACTCTTTCCGTCAGAAGAAAAGAAAATTATCAGGTAAGCATAATTTAAGTTTTTTGGTTTAGGACACTGGACAGCACTTGTTTATTGGTGGGTGAATTTATCCACCAATCAGCAAGAACAACCCAGGTTGTTCACCAAAAATGGGCCGGCATCTAAACTTTCATTCTTGCTTTTCAAATAAAGATACCAAGAGAATGATGAAAATGTGATAATAGGAGTAAATTAGAAAGTTGCTTAAAATTGCATGCTCTATCTGAATCATGAAAGACCAAAGACATATCCACAAGACAAAAACCATCTATAGCAGCATCGCAGGTGAAGAATGTGACTGTATGAAGGAGTTGCTCCTGAAATTATTCAATATTAAAGGGATAGCAAAGTCAAAATTAAAGTTACATGGATTGGATAGAGCATGCAGTTTGAATCAGCTTTCCAATTTACTTCTATTATCAAATGCGCTTGGTATCCTTTGTTAAAGGGATATGAAACACAAGAAATATATTTTGTGATTCAGACAGAGCATACAATTTTTAAAAAAAGTTTTCAATTGACTTCTATTATCAAATTTGCTTTGTTCCCATGATATTCTTTTTTGAAGAGATACCTAGGTAGGCATCTGGAGCACTACATGGCAGGAAATAGTGCTGCCATATAGTGCTCTTGCAAATAGATATCATTATTGCGAAATTGCTGCCATATTGTGCTCCAGACACGTGCACGCTGCTGAGATTTTTTCAACAAAAGACTTTAAGAGAACAAAGAAAATGTGATAATATAAGTAAATTAGCAAGTTTGAAATTTAGGGTTTGTGTCCGTTTAAAGAGTAATCCTGGGTGAGCTCAGGAGCGTGCACGTTTTTAGCCTTTTGTCAGCACTGTTTACAACAGTGTTTATAGCAATGTTATACATAGTTACAAACACTGCTGCCATAGATGTTTACAGACATGTGCATGATCCTAAGCTCCTATCAGCATACCTAAGGTTTACAGTAATGTTATATATAGTTGCAAACACTGCTCCTATAGATTGTTAAAGACACGTGGAGGCTACAAAGCTCCTATCAGCTTACCTATGTGTACTCTTCAACAAATTATAGCAAGAGAACAAAACACATGATAATAGAAGTACATTGGAAAGTTGTTTAAAAATCCATGCTCTACCTGAATTATTAACAATTAATTTTAACTTTACTGTCCCTTTAAGAGAAAGTAGATCAGAGTCTAGCCAGATGTTCATGACTGGCAGCATAAGGGGAGGCCTCAAGAGGATTAAATATACCTGTACTGCAGTCCACTTAGGGACATTGAAATAAAGCGCTAAAGTTAAAGCATTACTTTAATGTCCTGAAAACGGGGAAATTCCTAGTTTTAATTGATCACTTAAAGGGACATGGACATCAAAATTAAACTGAGTGAAACAGATTATGTAGTATTAGAAACGTGCTCATATATTTCACAAAAAGAACGATTCCAGAACAAGGCATCATAATCTCAAGCTGAAGGGTACCTGGTCCAGAAGTCATTTGCACTTCTTTATAAAGGGTGGGTGATTCATGGAATAAACTTCCATTAGAGACGGTAAAGACAAACATTTGGGGGGGCTTCAAGCCTGGGATAGACATAAGGCTTTCCTAGTACAATCTGATTAAATTTACACTTTTAGGTATCATTTGATGAAAATGAGCTCATTTCCATAAGACCATAATGAGGTAAGCTAAGGAGAATGTGTGTGTCTTAAGCACTACAGTATGGGCTCGATTTATAAAGCTACGACAGGAGCTTACTAATGCGCCCCTGTCCGCCGCAGCTTGCCTCTGGCGGACTGAATACCCCTGGCGTAATTTAACATTGCACGCAATTGCTATTTTGCGCTTGTTTGCAATGTTGTCCCCTGCCCACGCACAGCCAATCATGTGCGGGAAGGAGTTGTTTGATGACCGCTGCTTGATAAATACGGACTGCAGGTTCTCTTGGAAGCCTTTGATAAATCAAGGCCTTTGTGGCAGCTGTGTTTGCAAAATGTTATACATAAAGAGCACAAGTCAGACATATGCACACTTCTGTCTACCTAGGTATGCTTTCATAAAAAGTTTCAACAAGTTATACCAAGAGAATGAAGTAAAAGTGAATTGAGTTTCATGGCCCTTTAATGTCAATGTCAACTCTTCTTGAAAGAGAGTTGAACAAGACAGTGTAGATATTGTAATCATCTCCACTATTCATGCCCCAACAGTAATTATGGAATTATAACATAGCATCAGGAAGTCGCATTTCATTTTGTTTTCTAATATTATCCTGTGGCCAAAGGGGGGGGGGGGGGCATTTTAACACCTTTAATTAAGAATACATTTATTTTGTGTTAACTCTATATAAATATATGAAAATGTGTGTACATGTAAATAATGCAATAGTTTAGAGAATTGGATTTTTACAACAATATTATGCATTTTTGTAATAATAATAAAAACAAAATAACAAACAAACCCCTTGACTGCAACAGATAATTGTGATTAATATCAAATGGAACATAAACAGATGATTGTGTTACCGACACTGCTCGAATCACCTTATTTTAATTACTTTTATATTGGTCAAGCTAATTATTAAAAAGTATAATGCATGTCACTAATTGTTCTTAATTTTCTAGTTTATAACAATACATTGCATTCCGTTAATCTAGCAACACACAGCTAATGTTACTAATGCAAGTGTACTCTAAAAGGACTCTGTACTTTCTATTATACAGAATGTACACTTCAATATATGATACAGGTATGACAGGAACATTATGATTCACTACAAGCAGACAGAGTGCTCATTAACCAGTCGCCACGCATTACATAATCTGGCTTAGATCATGTCTTGGGTTCTCAGGTAAAACAAAGATGATCTGGTCAAAAATATGAGGTAATGATAAAGTCATTGGGTAGGGCAAGTGGACAGAAGATCATTGAGAGTGATAAAAGGACATTTAAGTATTGTTTAAACTTTAAATTGGTTTATTATGTTAGCCTGATTCATTTTAATGCTGCAATTATTTCAAAATAAAAATAATATACAAAACAAATAACTTCTGATTTTAAGCAGTAGGATTAATCATGTGGTGTGCAAAAACATAAAATGTAAGTGCATTTAAATTATAAAGTTATTGCTAACACTCACATATATTATATATATATATATATATATATATTAGTTTTTGTCTTATGTGTTCTGATATATTCATAGCTCTATACCAACAGTTTGAAAATATTATTTAATATTAGGGTTAATATATATATATATATATATATATATATATATATACACATACATATATATATATACACATACATATATATATATATACACATACAGTATATATACAGGCATGCTTAATTTTATTATTTATTGCGCTTTACAGATTGTGTTATTTTTTGTACAAATTGAAGGTTTGTGACAACCCTGCATTGAGCAAGTCTATTGGCGCCATTCTTCCAACATATATACAACATATAAACACACAAATACACATGTATAAACACACACATATACGTATATATATAGAAAGAGGAAGAGGTCAAAGCAATTCATCTACAAGAGAGAGGAGATATCCAATGAGGCAGACAAGAGGGAGAAAGGATTATTACAATCAGGAGAGGTCCTTGGAAAGGGGAAGATCGAGGAGAGGCAGGTTCAGGGACTACTAGAAACTCACAATACAGACGAGATGCAAATAGTCAATCTTTCAAAGTTTCCACTAAACCTTGCACACATAAGTCTTTTGAAAAAAGGTCTGTCCTTCAGCCCTGTAGCAAAGTTGAATAAATTTGAAGTTACGAAGGATTTAAACTTATTTGCTAGAAAAATAGTTTTGTCCCAAACAATGGACAAAGGTAGTTCTAAAAATAAAATCTTAACAACAAGTGATCTAGCCTCTCTAGACACATTAAACTGCCTTTTAGAAGAGAATGATCCAAGTAAGGTTGAACATAATGATCCCCTTATCACAACAGATTTTAAACCAAAATCAAGTTATATGCCTTCTCTAGCCTCAGTACCCTCAGTTAACCTTTTTCTAAAATTGGTAGAAAAAGACATTGAAAAGTTGCCTGAGAATATGATAATTAATGATAATAGTCACAGAAAACTATAGGAAGCAGACAGCGACCAATAGTATCTTACAGGCACAAAGCAGCCATCCTGAACACCTCAAAAGGGGCATTCCTTTTGGACAATTTCTCAGATTGAAACGAAATTGCTCTTCCAAAAGGAAATATAACAAACATGCTGATCTGATGAAAGATAGATTCCTAGACAGAGGGTATTCAAAGAAAGTTGTTAATAGAGCTATATCTAAAGTTGATAAATTGGATAGAGACGAGGTGCTCTATAGAAGCAAGGATAAAACAAACCTTAAGGATAATATAAGATTTGTTTCAAATTACAATTGCCAATGGGAAACCATCCAGTCAATTTTGCATAAACATTGGCATCTTCTAACATATGAAGACAAAATCAAAGACAAGGTGGGGAATTTTCCCCAGATGGTAGCACGAAAATCACCAAACTTAAAAGACCATCTAGTGAAAAGTATGTACAATAGAAGTCCATCAAGTGCAGACTGGCTGAGAAAGGACAGAGGGGTGAAAGGTAGCTACCCTTGTGGCCAATGTGTGTACTGTCCCTTTATGGAAAAGGCAAAAAAGTTTTCAACAGGTAACAGTAAGAATATGATGTTAAATATTTCTTTAACTGTAACTCAGTGGGTGTAGTGTATTTAATACACTGCTCCTGCCCCAAATTCTATGTAGGAAAAACGAAAAGGTTTTTGAAAGATCGAATTCAGGAACACAGAAATGACATCTCACATAATAGAAACACCACCATAGCTAGACATTTCACACAGTGCCATCAATCTGATGCATCGCAGCTGAAAATAATGGGGATTGATAAGGGTATTGTGAATAATAGAGGTGGTGATAACGATACAATATTATTACAGAAAGAGACTCGTTGGATCTATATGCTAAAAACTAGACATCCTAGAGGCCTAAATGAGAGGTTGGAATTCGCCTCATTTCTCTAGGCATGGTGTTTGTCATAACCTGTGCGTTTTGATGATACATTTTTAATGGCATATTTATGTATATACCATAATCCTTTCTAGATCAGGTATTACGGTACCTGTGATTACGAAAATGTTCTAGGTATGCCCCTTTTTTCTATGATGTAATGAGAAGAGGAGGAGTCTTTAGGTATAAAAGGAAGCACCTAAGCCTGAAAAAATCAGCCCTGATGAAGCCCCGATATGTTTGGAGCAATATAGGGGTGAAACGTACGTAGGCATGCTCCCTATGATGCCACACAGACTGACCATTGGCATGAGAAATCCCACAGATTGTTCTGCACCTAAAGAAACATAAGCACCGGAAGCAGCGAAAGACAATACCTGTTTGCAAGCGTGAGTGAGCCCTTGATTATATGCAGCGCACACCTGAATGCCCCAGAGATGGTGGAGAGAAAGTGAGCCGTTTGTTTGCTGAATAAGAAAAGATCCCTGCCTGTGTATGAGAATATGCACAAGCGAAAACAAAGGGACTGAATGCAACCACTCACAGCCTGGATGTGAGCATTTCTGTTTTGTGCAGCCTGCCCTGGAAGAAGACATACAGCCCTGAAGAGGCGGAGTGGCGCTGGACTAAGCGCAGTGTTTGAATGTATACCGGGTAACACAACAAGGGACTCACCTGAAGAAACGGTAACCTATAAAATAGATGATTATCACAGCATGTCTACCTGTCAGTAACTTTCAAGCTAAAAGTAACAAGGAAAGAGATACTAAAGGCATTTTGTTTGCCGTTTCAATTATATGGGACATGTCTGTTTCTACAAATGGGGCTATATGAGTGCAGATATTTGCTACACTAGCAAGGGAAGTTCGTAAAGACTTTCACAGTTAACTCTTGCTACACGATTGTGGGACTGCTATATCTTGCTAATTTAGCTGAGTATGTCAGCGGCAGCTGCATGCTGTTGCTGTATGTGACTATGCTATTGAGATATTTGTGTCAATCTGATACTATGTATTTACTTATCACTGCTTCTATTTGAATGTTAGTTCAATGGCAGTAGTTATTGCTCTTTCTCTTTATAGCTGTCTGCTGTATGAGGTATTTTACATACTTTAGTTAACATTAGACAAGACTGGCCGGTCAATATTATGTGTTAGGCATCTATTGTAAATGTGTTTTCATTATATGCAGGTTTCTGCTCATTGATGGGACAGAGGTCCGCTGTTTGTTGGATCTCCTTCTGAAATAAATAAATTTATATGACTTTTCTCAACAAAAGAGTGCTGATATCCCTTACTTTTTATATAATATTTGTCGAAATATATAAATCTACCTCTTTTGAATAGGCTTAATAAATTTAAATTTATAAGGGTCTGCACCAATTGATGTGACTACATCGATTTATCAATACTATTGTACACAATAGTATATATATTATCTCTCCCCTTCAATTTCTATATTTGTGTATATATATATATATATATATATATATTCACACCACCAGCAAAAAGATTATAACTCGCTGAAGGCTCATATGATGGTTATCATTCTTTAGCAATAAAGTAATTTTTAATTAAGGTATGGACATTGTGTGGCTCACTTTATTGCGGTGGTCTGGGACCAAACCCGCGATATCTTAGAGTTATGCCTGTGTGTATGTGTAAAGTAAAGATGTATTGATAATTATTTTTATTCATGTTGACAACTCCATTGTTTGTATTTTAACTCCATCATTATAAATTCAGTAGCATTTTTCTGCCCCCTTCCCCCTTTCCTCCAGGCTTAGTTTCTTGCACGGTTTTGTGCACAAATGGGACAGAACTGTCAGCTGCTTCTTTGAAGCGTGACATCATAATCTTTTGGCAGTAAGAAATGTATGTACCTCACCCCAGCTGTCTTAATACATTGCCAGCAGTGGAAGTCATAACCTCTACTATACACCGCGGTGCAGGAATCACTTATTGACTTTATTAGCTAAGGTCTCTCACTGATGTTACAGATCAGGAAATACTAGCAATTTATGTGTAAGCGAGAATTATAATCTAGTAAATAATAAGGCCTGTTTCCATTCATCCCCAGCAGTTATTTACTGCTTTTCTTTCCTACAAAACAAATCACATGCAGCATGTGATGTTATGATATCACTGTGATTCCTATTCTTGCAACAGCTCACAGCAGGGCTGGCAGTCACAGAAAGGATGGGCTATGCCACTGGAATGCTAGACTGAAACAAATGTGTTATTTTCCCCCACCCAAAAGCTAAAAATATGGTTTACTAAACATTTAATTAATCTTATATGACACTAATTTACTAGTCATGGGTTAAAAGTTTCTGTTCCATTCACTGTTGAAGATAAAGTCAAATTTGTTACTACTAGTCTGCTGCAATTTCTTATTCAACCAGGACTAGTGGAAATTTCAAGATATCTATCTATCTTTTGTATCTATCTACCTACCTCCCTTTTGTATCCACCTACCTATCTTTTGAATCTATCTTTCTATTGTATCTTTCTATATGCAATTTTAAGCAACTTTCTAATTTACTCCTATTATCAAATTTTCTTCATTCTCTTGTTATCTTTAATTGAAAAGCATGAATGTAAGTTTAGATGCTGGCCCATTTTTGGTGAACAACTTGAGTTGTTCTTGCCGATTGGTGGATAAATTCATCCACCAATAAACAAGTACTGTCCAGGGTCTAAACTAAAAATTGGCTGGCTCTTTAGCTTAGATGCCTTCTTTTTTTTAAATAAAGATAGCAAGAGAACGAAGAAAGCTTGATGATAGGAGTAAATTAGAAAGTTGCTTAAAATTGCATGCTCTATCTGAAAAAAATTGGGTTCAGTGTTCCTTTAATGCGACATTAAAGTATAAAAATAAAAGCCCTCATGTGTTACAGCATTTTATTATTACTTGCATATAACTCTACTAGTAGCTAGCTCAACACATCTGTGTGTAGTCACCAGCTAGTTCCCAGTAGTGCATTGCTGCTCCTGAGCATACCTAGGTATGCTTTTCAACAAAGACTACCAACAGAACAAGGTACATTTGATAATAGGAGTATACTGTAAAGTCTCTTAAAATTGCATGCTCTGTCTGAACCATTAAAGTTTAATCTTTTTTTTCACACCCTTTAAATGATCTATAAATTTTAGGTTGATTTCCCTTCATTACCACAGTAACAGTCACCTACTGACTGCTTTCTGCTGCAACCCAGGGCTGACAGGTTCCCTGTGTAGGAACATTATCCATCCAGAGAGTGATAAATCTTGCCCCATGTATATTAATAAAATAATTGACATTAGCTATTTCACAAGTCTCTTTAGTAACAGACAACAGATCTATTAGTCAGTATCACAAGACACGACTGGAAAGCGGAGAGATAACAAAAAACTTGAATGTATGAAAAAGGGCAGAGCAGAAGATACAAACTGAGGATGAGGAAAAACAAACATTTTAAAACTCCTACTAATCCAAACAAAAATATGTATTTATATAAAAACACCCTAAAATGTATATAGGGACAATAAACGCTTTGCAATTGCAAGATGTTTCTTTTGTCTTTCTATAGAAAAACACATCAGCCAGGTCTAAACATTTTTTTAAAAATAAATTCAAATTTTATTTGCTGCAATTGTTTTACAATAGCAAATCTCCATCCACCACTTGCCTTATCTAAAGGAATTAATCTGGACTTGATTCTCCAGCTGACAAGGCCAGCCAAGGTCAAGTGCATTGCTTTGCAGTTATCTGTTGAGGGCAATTAAGGAAAGGTACAGTATGTAGCAGAGTTAGCCTTGGTACGTCAACAGGGTGCATTTGCAGTTCTGACACTTAGAGAAATCAACAATTTTACATGCAACATAAATAGAAGTATACTGCAAAGTTTTAAACCTCTGCTTCACAAACCCTCTCTGCCATTTTAGCCACCAATCAGCAAGCGCTACAAAGGGTTCTGAACCAAAAATGGTCCGGCTCCTAAGCTTACATTTCTGCTTTTCCAAAATAAAGATACCAAGAGAACAAAGAAAAAATGATAACAGGAGTAAATAAGAAAGTTGCTTAAAATTGCATGCTCTATCTGAACTGTGAAAGAAAAAAATGTGGGTTTCATATCCCTTTAAGAGCAGGGTTTTTTTTATCTAATTTGATTAAATTTACAAGACCGCCCCCCCATAATAAATGTTACTTTATTTTTTCCTCTAAATAAATTTTTAATATTTTTTTATTTTAGTTTTGGGTATTTATTCCGCTCAGACCAAAAGAGTGCTTCACTCACGCTTCAATGTGAGCTTTGTTACTTCTGTATACTGATCAAGACAACACATGCAATGCCGTCTCTGAGTGATTTCAGCACCTTTATTCCATGTACATCCTGATTCCTGCCCTTTGCCTTATTCCACTATGAAATGGCAAATGTCAGCTCTGCCAACGTCAGCTGCTGCTTGTGGTTTCCATAGTATATTGTGACATGTCAGTGATCCAGCTACTCCCCTTACAGTATATTGTGACATGTCAGTGATCCAGCTACTCCCCCTTACAGTATATTGTGACATGTCAGTGATCCAGCTACTCCCCCTTACAGTATATTGTGACATGTCAGTGATCCAGCTACTCCCCTTACAGTATATTGTGACATGTCAGTGATCCAGCTACTCCCCCTTACAGTATATTGTGACATGTCACTGATCCAGCTACTCCCCTTACAGTATATTGTGACATGTCACTGATCCAGCTACTCCCCTTACAGTATATTGTGACATGTCAGTGATCCAGCTACTCCCCCTTACAGTATATTGTGACATGTCAGTGATCCAGCTACTCCCCCTTACAGTATATTGTGACATGTCAGTGATCCAGCTACTCCCCCTTACAGTATATTGTGACATGTCAGTGATCCAGCTACTCCCCTTACAGTATATTGTGACATGTCAGTGATCCAGCTACTCCCCCTTACAGTATATTGTGACATGTCAGTGATCCAGCTATTCCCCTTACAGTATATTGTGACATGTCACTGATCCAGCTACTCCCCTTACAGTATATTGTGACATGTCACTGATCCAGCTACTCCCCTTACAGTATATTGTGACATGTCACTGATCCAGCTACTCCCCTTACAGTATATTGTGACATGTCACTGATCCAGCTACTCCCCTTACAGTATATTGTGACATGTCACTGATCCAGCTACTCCCCCTTACAGTATATTGTGACATGTCACTGATCCAGCTACTCCCCCTTACAGTATATTGTGACATGTCACTGATCCAGCTACTCTCCTTACAGTATATTGTGACATGTCACTGATCCAGCTACTCCCCTTACAGTATATTGTGACATGTCACTGATCCAGCTACTCCCCCTTACAGTATATTGGGACATGTCACTGATCCAGCTATTCCCCATCCAGTATATTGTGACATGTCACTGATCCAGCTACTCCCCTTACAGTATATTGTGACATGTCAATGATCCAGCTACTCCCCTTACAGTATATTGTGACATGTCACTGATCCAGCTACTCCCCTTACAGTATATTGTGACATGTCACTGATCCAGCTACTCCCCCTTACAGTATATTGGGACATGTCACTGATCCAGCTACTCCCCCTTACAGTATATTGGGACATGTCACTGATCCAGCTACTCCCCCTTACAGTATATTGGGACATGTCACTGATCCAGCTACTCCCCTTACAGTATATTGTGACATGTCACTGATCCAGCTACTCCCCTTACAGTATATTGTGACATGTCACTGATCCAGCTACTCCCCTTACAGTATATTGTGACATGTCACTGATCCAGCTACTCCCCTTACAGTATATTGGGACATGTCACTGATCCAGCTACTCCCCTTACAGTATATTGGGACATGTCACTGATCCAGCTACTCCCCTTACAGTATATTGTGACATGTCACTGATCCAGCTACTCCCCTTACAGTATATTGTGACATGTCACTGATCCAGCTACTCCAGTATATTGTGACATGTCACTGATCCAGCTACTCCCCTTACAGTATATTGGGACATGTCACTGATCCAGCTACTCCCCTTACAGTATATTGGGACATGTCACTGATCCAGCTACTCCGCTTACAGTATATTGGGACATGTCACTGATCCAGCTACTCCCCTTACAGTATATTGTGACATGTCACTGATCCAGCTACTCCCCTTACAGTATATTGTGACATGTCACTGATCCAGCTACTCCCCTTACAGTATATTGGGACATGTCACTGATCCAGCTACTCCCCTTACAGTATATTGGGACATGTCACTGATCCAGCTACTCCCCTTACAGTATATTGTGACATGTCACTAATCCAGCTACTCCTCTTACAGTATATTGGGACATGTCACTGATCCAGCTACTCCCCTTACAGTATATTGGGACATGTCACTGATCCAGCTACTCCCCTTACAGTATATTGTGACATGTCACTGATCCAGCTACTCCCCCTTACAGTATATTGTGACATATCACTGATCCAGCTACTCCCCCTTACAGTATATTGTGACATGTCACTGATCCAGCTACTCCCCTTACAGTATATTGTGACATGTCACTGATCCAGCTACTCCCCTTACAGTACGTTGTGACATGTCACTGATCCAGCTACTCCCCTTACAGTATATTGTGACATGTCACTGATCCAGCTACTCCCCTTACAGTATATTGTGACATGTCAGTGATCCAGCTACTCCCCCTTACAGTATATTGTGACATGTCAGTGATCCAGCTACTCCCCCTTACAGTATATTGTGACATGTCAGTGATCCAGCTACTCCCCCTTACAGTATATTGTGACATGTCAGTGATCCAGCTACTCCCCTTACAGTATATTGTGACATGTCAGTGATCCAGCTACTCCCCCTTACAGTATATTGTGACATGTCAGTGATCCAGCTATTCCCCTTACAGTATATTGTGACATGTCACTGATCCAGCTACTCCCCTTACAGTATATTGTGACATGTCACTGATCCAGCTACTCCCCTTACAGTATATTGTGACATGTCACTGATCCAGCTACTCTCCTTACAGTATATTGTGACATGTCACTGATCCAGCTACTCCCCTTACAGTATATTGTGACATGTCACTGATCCAGCTACTCCCCCTTACAGTATATTGTGACATGTCACTGATCCAGCTACTCCCCCTTACAGTATATTGTGACATGTCACTGATCCAGCTACTCTCCTTACAGTATATTGTGACATGTCACTGATCCAGCTACTCCCCTTACAGTATATTGTGACATGTCACTGATCCAGCTACTCCCCCTTACAGTATATTGGGACATGTCACTGATCCAGCTATTCCCCTTACAGTATATTGTGACATGTCACTGATCCAGCTACTCCCCTTACAGTATATTGTGACATGTCACTGATCCAGCTACTCCCCTTACAGTATATTGTGACATGTCACTGATCCAGCTACTCCCCTTACAGTATATTGTGACATGTCACTGATCCAGCTACTCCCCCTTACAGTATATTGGGACATGTCACTGATCCAGCTACTCCCCCTTACAGTATATTGGGACATGTCACTGATCCAGCTACTCCCCCTTACAGTATATTGGGACATGTCACTGATCCAGCTACTCCCCTTACAGTATATTGTGACATGTCACTGATCCAGCTACTCCCCTTACAGTATATTGTGACATGTCACTGATCCAGCTACTCCCCTTACAGTATATTGTGACATGTCACTGATCCAGCTACTCCCCTTACAGTATATTGGGACATGTCACTGATCCAGCTACTCCCCTTACAGTATATTGGGACATGTCACTGATCCAGCTACTCCCCTTACAGTATATTGGGACATGTCACTGATCCAGCTACTCCCCTTACAGTATATTGTGACATGTCACTGATCCAGCTACTCCCCTTACAGTATATTGTGACATGTCACTGATCCAGCTACTCCAGTATATTGTGACATGTCACTGATCCAGCTACTCCCCTTACAGTATATTGGGACATGTCACTGATCCAGCTACTCCCCTTACAGTATATTGGGACATGTCACTGATCCAGCTACTCCGCTTACAGTATATTGGGACATGTCACTGATCCAGCTACTCCCCTTACAGTATATTGTGACATGTCACTGATCCAGCTACTCCCCTTACAGTATATTGTGACATGTCACTGATCCAGCTACTCCCCTTACAGTATATTGGGACATGTCACTGATCCAGCTACTCCCCTTACAGTATATTGGGACATGTCACTGATCCAGCTACTCCCCTTACAGTATATTGTGACATGTCACTAATCCAGCTACTCCTCTTACAGTATATTGGGACATGTCACTGATCCAGCTACTCCCCTTACAGTATATTGGGACATGTCACTGATCCAGCTACTCCCCTTACAGTATATTGTGACATGTCACTGATCCAGCTACTCCCCCTTACAGTATATTGTGACATATCACTGATCCAGCTACTCCCCCTTACAGTATATTGTGACATGTCACTGATCCAGCTACTCCCCTTACAGTACGTTGTGACATGTCACTGATCCAGCTACTCCCCTTACAGTACGTTGTGACATGTCACTGATCCAGCTACTCCCCCTTACAGTATATTGTGACATGTCACTGATCCAGCTACTCTCCTTACAGTATATTGTGACATGTCACTGATCCAGCTACTCCCCTTACAGTATATTGGGACATGTCACTGATCCAGATACTCCCCCTTACAGTATATTGTGACATGTCACTGATCCAGCTACTCCCCTTACAGTATATTGTGACTTGTCACTGATCCAGCTACTCCCCCTTACCGTATATTGTGACATGTCACTGATCCAGCTACTCCCCCTTACAGTATATTGTGACATGTCCCTGATCCAGCTACTCCCCCTTACAGTATATTGTGACATGTCCCTGATCCAGCTACTCCCCCTTACAGTATATTGTGACATGTCACTGATCCAGCTACTCCCCCTTACAGTATATTGTGACATGTCACTGATCCAGCTACTCCCCTTACAGTATATTGTGACATGTCACTGATCCAGCTACTCCCCCTTACCGTATTTTGTGACATGTCACTGATCCAGCCACTCCCCCTTACAGTATATTGTGACATGTCACTGATCCAGCTACTCCCCCTTACAGTATATTGTGACATGTCACTGATCCAGCTACTCCCCTTACAGTATATTGTGACATGTCACTGATCCAGCTACTCCCCTTACAGTATATTGTGACATGTCACTGATCCAGCTACTCCCCTTACAGTATATTGTGACATGTCACTGATCCAGCTACTCCCCTTACAGTATATTGTGACATGTCACTGATCCAGCTACTCCCCCTTACCGTATATTGTGACATGTCACTGATCCAGCTACTCCCCCTTACAGTATATTGTGACATGTCCCTGATCCAGCTACTCCCCTTACAGTATATTGTGACATGTCACTGATCCAGCTACTCCCCTTACAGTATATTGTGACATGTCACTGATCCAGCTACTCCCCTTACAGTATATTGTGACATGTCACTGATCCAGCTACTCCCCCTTACCGTATATTGTGACATGTCACTGATCCAGCTACTCCCCTTACAGTATATTGTGACATGTCACTGATACAGCTATTCCCCTTACAGTATATTGTGACATGTCACTGATCCAGCTACTCCCCTTACAGTATATTGTGACATGTCACTGATACAGCTATTCCCCTTACAGTATATTGTGACATGTCACTGATCCAGCTACTCCCCTTACAGTATATTGTGACATGTCACTGATACAGCTATTCCCCTTACAGTATATTGTGACATGTCACTGATACAGCTATTCCCCTTACAGTATATTGTGACATGTCACTGATCCAGCTACTCCCCTTATATTGCTCCAGTGCCTTGAGATTTTAATACAAAATGTTTAGTTAGTTATGTGTAATAAACTACTTGCAATATACTTTCATTATTTATTTTGTCCAATTTTCACGTAATTTAACTCTGAACATTGTGAATTTTCTAATTGCATCCTGCTGACTTCTCAAGGATAACCCCGCTACAGAACTGTTTGTAATTTGTTTTAACAGATAACAAATGCAAAACAATTCACTTTATATTTAATAACTGTGATTACTCTTGTTATCTTCACATTCAAGCCTGGATTGGTTCTTCCAAATAAGACAATTGGTTGGTAAAGTTCAGATATTGAAAAACAATTGTAGTAAACAAAATGTTAATTTGGTTTTAAAATGACTAGACTTGGCTATATTATATTCTATAGCAAGACAACAGAAATTTATTGTAATTGCACAATGTTTACTGTCCCTTTAAATATCTCTAAAATGTGTGCTTGTTCCACTCCCATCACAGAGGCTGAAATGCATCCACCATACTTATGTCAAATTGAATGACCCTGCAACATTCTACACAGTACCTGCTGAGATCAAAGTACAACTACATGTATGCCTGTTGCTAATTTGCCACAGCAATGGAGACCAGTACTATAAATTACAAAAAGCTTTTCAAGGGGTATACCACCTTGTAAATTATGCCATTGTTAAAGGGAAATGGAAGTCAAGATTTAGACATAGGCTAGAATTTTACTTTCTTTCTCTTGCTGTCATTGAAGTTGAAAGAGAGCTCTTTTCAATGACAGCATACCTGTGTAGCCTCAGGAGCGTGCCTCAGGAGCGTGCACGTGTCTAGAGAGCTATATGTATAACATTGTTACAATAATCGTAAACGGAGACCCTCAAATGCTTGTAAAACATTTATTTTGTGTACAGATATTTTGCAATGCAGTGATTAATTGTGAGCTTGGAATTTTTAGGGAACTTTTCACAGGAAACATATCATTGCCTAGTTTTTATTTATTTGCTAAAAAAATGCAATTCTGGCATTGCTTCCACTGCTAGAAATGAATGCTCTGAGACCTTATTACATCTATAATGAAAAACATTTTTATTAAATGAATAACAGACCAATAGTTGTTACATCTCCAACCAAATGATGACATCATGCATCACAAGTTAGGGGGAATATGTTTAATGAAATTGCAAGCCTAACAGCCAATGCCATGGCTTATTACATGTCTGCATTTAGGGACAGATTAGAAGGAACTCAACAGCTTGTACAATCGCCAAAGATGAGATCACTGACACTGGTACAATGTCAAAAAGACAGTAGGTGTCATATAGTCTGCAGTAACTTCTCCCAGCAAGGTTCAGCCTTGCCAATGGTTATTATGAGTTCCATATTTAAATATTGACAATCTCAGTTTGGACAAATTTATTTTATATTTTTAATAAGAATGGAATGTGATGCAAAAACAATCTTAGATATAGATATAGGCTGAGAATGCCACCCAGTGGCCAAGTGAGTCAATTACACTCTGAGTCCCCTGATTCTAAGGCTTTTCTATTTACAGTAATCATGCAACCGTTAAATGGGCTTCCACAAAATGTAAAAGTTGTTACACACATAAAAAGAAACGTTTCAGCCATTTCAGCAAAGAGGTTATATTAAAAATAAAGCTATTTGATTGTATAATTCTTATTTGTTTAAAACAAAAGCCTGTTTTTCTAACCCCTTCATCCTTCCGAGAATTGATTGTACAAATCTTCTAGCTGGGGATCCTTAAAACACGGTACAAAGTTGATTTTAAGAATTTCACTAAAGCCTTCTTTGACTGTTGGTTCGACAAACTTGCTTCTGCAAATAAAAAACAGAATCAAACCCATATAAATTGACAGTTTGGCTATAACTGATGTCTACAGAAGTGAGAATATAAACGTGAAAATATGTAAAGACAGATAAATCTATTAGTAAAATCCAAAGGCCACAGTGACAGATGAATCAGCTTGTAAAAACAGTGATTAATATGTTACAGAAGGAGCGCAGGGAACAAGCTAAGTGCAGTACGCATCAAACAATTTACTATCACTTAAAATCACAAATTTACACTCTATGACCTCATTAAAAATTATGGGCTAGATTACAAGTGGAGTGCTAATGTATTGGGTACACAATAAATAACCACCGATTACAAGTGGCTGGTTATTGCTACTGCAAGCTTGCGGTATCAATTTTTGCTCAACAAATTAACCAGAGGTCTGACCCCCCCAATTGCACCCCCAAAAATGTGTGTAGTGGCTTTTTTAAAATAAAAAATATGACAATTTTTAATTAAAAAAGACAAAACAAAAAAACCCTGCACTAAGCAGTTTTTAGGGGTTAAATGAAGCAGGTATTAGAAAAAAAACAGCACTATATATTTCAATTTGCTGCCAATTGCTGTGCTAACTTACCCCCTTTGTTGCCCTAGTTCTCAAGCCATGTCTTGTGAAGCCTATGGAAGCGTGCTCATGTAAGCGCAATGCTTCCGTGCAATGTGAACGCGAGGTCGCATTCGCTTTGCACCTCACTTGTAATACCAGTGCACATTTGCATACGCTGTTATCACTAAATTGAGCGCAAATAATGATTTCGCGGAAGCAATATTTTGCGCTCAACTTGTAATCTACCCCTATATGAGGTATTTTTTTGGCATAGAGTCTCACATCGTTTATCAGAAATACTGTGTCTCCTGAGCTCTCAAAGGTCTTAAGATTACTTGAGTATAGTGATAAGAATTGTGGACAAGGAATGTTGTTTAGGATAGGGGAGAGTACCTGAGGGAAGCCTTTCGGTTATTGGGAGATACCTACACATATAAGACTCTACAGGGCAACCCCACAAATAAGTTTAAGGAGGAATATGAAAACCTATTTTGAAATGGTACCAGTGAAGGGGTATTAAATTAGGCTGAATCTAAATATCTCACTATGCCCCAACCCACATTGGCAATTTTTATAATTTGCCCAAAGTCTGTAAGAGCCTTACTGACTCCCCTGGGAGAAGTTCCATATCAGGGATAGGCAGCCTCACTTCAAAATTATCAGAATATGTGGATTACATTTTGAAGCCATTCGTTTCTTGGTCTATTCTTCTAGAAGACCCCTTTTAAAAAAATGTCCTTCCAGAAAAAAGTAAAGTGGTCTTTAGAAGCATTTAAGTTTAAAAACTACTTTGGCTCTGATGCTTCTAAAACAGAATAAAAACCACACTCCTTGGATGTTTTAACATACAATTGAGCTTTTTCAAATGTGGGGTGCAAAATTGTACATGTTGTACAAATGTAGATATGAATAGCAAAAGATTTGAATCTATTATTACAAGAGACATTATTTTAGATTAAGAACTCAATGAACTGTAGATCAAAATATGTAGTTTATCAATTGGCGTGTCTATGAGGGAAAAAGTATATAGGGAGGACCACGAAGAGCCTCAAAACATGAGTGGGGGAACACTTACGGAATATAGAAGGTGGCTATATGTCTCATGGGGTCTCAGCCTATTTTACCATGGCACATGGAAAAAAACACCATAGGTTTAAAGGTTAAAACAATTTGCACTTCGGAATACTAGAGGTGGGAATTGTTTGCCTAATCTGAGACAACAGGAGACATTTTTGATTCATACTATTGGAACACTGGAGCCTATAGGAATGAATATAGGGATATTGATTTGGCGGCATTCATTGAACAATAGAAGTTAGGAATTAACATTTATAAAAAAATTATTGTAACTGAGAAGGGTTCCACCTTTTTTTATTGCTATGTGCAATTCTATTTGCAATTTTATTTGCATTAGGAATATGTACAGTTAGGTAAGTGTAGAATTATATAATTTTTTATTTTACATACAATAGTTTTTTGTGGTGAATAAAGTGGATTTTTAACTGCTGTATGTGTGTGTATACATATATATATTTGCATACGAAGATAGAAGCGCTCTACCAGGAACGAATAACAGCTGATCAGCTAGTTATATTTTTGTAACAAACATTGTTGAGGATTTTGTTTATAAAGTGACACAAGTGGATGTGTGGATAGCCTTTTAGGAAGTAGGGAGATCCGTTATGAAATGAGTTAGGCCACGCTCACTTGGAGAGTCACAGCGTCACCCAGGCTTGACAGTGTCCTCTGGTACTGGTCAGAGTGGACGCTTGGCTGCCTGTGAACCTCCCGGTGGCTGAATTCCGAGCATTGGAGTCACCTTGTGTGAGCACAGACTTTTGAGAATGGGTCTAGTGAAGACAGTGGTGTACACAAGAGAGGAGACACAGTATTACGGATAAACACTGTGTGCCAGAAAAATACCTCATATAATATTTAATGAGGTCATAGAGGTGATATTAAATTGTTTGATGTGTACTACACTTGATTGTTCCCTGCACTTCTTTTTTCTATAACGTATTTTCCAGCCATCTCTGCTACCATTTCTGCAGTACCTTAGGAACAGCAGCAGGGAAAAAACAGAATTTATGTTTACCTGATAAATTACTTTCTCCAACGGTGTGTCCGGTCCACGGCGTCATCCTTACTTGTGGGATATTCTCTTCCCCAACAGGAAATGGCAAAGAGCCCAGCAAAGCTGGTCACATGATCCCTCCTAGGCTCCGCCTACCCCAGTCATTCGACCGACGTTAAGGAGGAATATTTGCATAGGAGAAACCATATGGTACCGTGGTGACTGTAGTTAAAGAAAATAAATTATCAGACCTGATTAAAAAAACCAGGGCGGGCCGTGGACCGGACACACCGTTGGAGAAAGTAATTTATCAGGTAAACATAAATTCTGTTTTCTCCAACATAGGTGTGTCCGGTCCACGGCGTCATCCTTACTTGTGGGAACCAATACCAAAGCTTTAGGACACGGATGAAGGGAGGGAGCAAATCAGGTCACCTAAATGGAAGGCACCACGGCTTGCAAAACCTTTCTCCCAAAAATAGCCTCAGAAGAAGCAAAAGTATCAAACTTGTAAAATTTGGTAAAAGTGTGCAGTGAAGACCAAGTCGCTGCCCTACATATCTGATCAACAGAAGCCTCGTTCTTGAAGGCCCATGTGGAAGCCACAGCCCTAGTGGAATGAGCTGTGATTCTTTCGGGAGGCTGCCGTCCGGCAGTCTCATAAGCCAATCTGATGATGCTTTTAATCCAAAAAGAGAGAGAGGTAGAAGTTGCTTTTTGCCCTCTCCTTTTACCGGAATAAACAACAAACAAGGAAGATGTTTGTCTAAAATCCTTTGTAGCATCTAAATAGAATTTTAGAGCGCGAACAACATCCAAATTGTGCAACAAACGTTCCTTCTTTGAAACTGGTTTCGGACACAGAGAAGGTACGATAATCTCCTGGTTAATGTTTTTATTAGAAACAACTTTTGGAAGAAAACCAGGTTTAGTACGTAAAACCACCTTATCTGCATGGAACACCAGATAAGGAGGAGAACACTGCAGAGCAGATAATTCTGAAACTCTTCTAGCAGAAGAAATTGCAACTAAAAACAAAACTTTCCAAGATAATATCTTAATATCAACGGAATGCAAGGGTTCAAACGGAACCCCCTGAAGAACTGAAAGAACTAAATTGAGACTCCAAGGAGGAGTCAAAGGTTTGTAAACAGGCTTAATTCTAACCAGAGCCTGAACAAAGGCTTGAACATCTGGCACAGCGGCCAGCTTTTTGTGAAGTAACACAGACAAGGCAGAAATCTGTCCCTTCAGGGAACTTGCAGATAGTCCTTTGTCCAATCCTTCTTGAAGGAAGGATAGAATCCTAGGAATCTTAACCTTGTCCCAAGGGAATCCTTTAGATTCACACCAACAGATATATTTTTTCCAAATTTTGTGGTAAATCTTTCTAGTTACAGGCTTTCTGGCCTGAACAAGAGTATCGATAACAGAATCTGAGAACCCTCGCTTCGATAAGATCAAGCGTTCAATCTCCAAGCAGTCAGCTGGAGTGAAACCAGATTCGGATGTTCGAACGGACCCTGAACAAGAAGGTCTCGTCTCAAAGGTAGCTTCCAAGGTGGAGCCGATGACATATTCACCAGATCTGCATACCAAGTCCTGCGTGGCCACGCAGGAGCTATCAAGATCACCGACGCCCTCTCCTGATTGATCCTGGCTACCAGCCTGGGGATGAGAGGAAACGGCGGGAACACATAAGCTAGTTTGAAGGTCCAAGGTGCTACTAGTGCATCCACTAGAGCCGCCTTGGGATCCCTGGATCTGGACCCGTAGCAAGGAACTTTGAAGTTCTGACGAGAGGCCATCAGATCCATGTCTGGAATGCCCCACAGCTGAGTGACTTGGGCAAAGATTTCCGGATGGAGTTCCCACTCCCCCGGATGCAATGTCTGACGACTCAGAAAATCCGCTTCCCAATTTTCCACTCCTGGGATGTGGATAGCAGACAGGTGGCAGGAGTGAGACTCCGCCCATAGAATGATTTTGGTCACTTCTTCCATCGCCAGGGAACTCCTTGTTCCCCCCTGATGGTTGATGTACGCAACAGTTGTCATGTTGTCTGATTGAAACCGTATGAACTTGGCCCTCGCTAGCTGAGGCCAATCCTTGAGAGCATTGAATATCGCTCTCAGTTCCAGAATATTTATCGGTAACAGAGATTCTTCCCGAGACCAAAGACCCTGAGCTTTCAGGGATCCCCAGACCGCGCCCCAGCCCATCAGACTGGCGTCGGTCGTGACAATGACCCACTCTGGTCTGCGGAATGTCATCCCTCGTGACAGGTTGTCCAGGGACAGCCACCAACGGAGTGAGTCTACTGACTGAGCATGCACAGTTGTAATGGTCTTAGATGAATGCGCGCAAAAGGAACTATGTCCATTGCCGCTACCATCAACCCGATCACTTCCATGCACTGAGCTATGGAAGGAAGAGGAACGGAATGAAGTATCCGACAAGAGTCTAGAAGCTTTGTTTTTCTGGCCTCTGTCAGAAAAATCCTCATTTCTAAGGAGTCTATTATTGTTCCCAAGAAGGGAACCCTTGTTGACGGAGATAGAGAACTCTTTTCCACAGTGTCTTAAAGCCTTAAAAGTATTGCACACCAAATTTGGAAGCTTTAACCCTTAAAATAACGGAACCGGAGCCGTTTTGAACTTTAACCCCTTTACAGTCCCTGGTATCTGCTTTGCTGAGACCCAACCAAGCCCCAAGGGGAATACGATACCAAATGACGCCTTCAGAAAGTCTTTTCTAAGTATCAGAGCTCCTCTCACATGCGACTGCATGCCATGCCTCTCAAAAACAAGTGCGCAACACCGGCGCGAAAATGAGGCTCTGCCTATGCTTTGGGAAAGCCCCTAAAGAATAAGGTGTCTAAAACAGTGCCTGCCGATATTATTATATCAAAATACCCAGATAAAATGATTCCTCAAGGCTAAATATGTGTTAATAATGAATCGATTTAGCCCAGAAAAAGTCCACAGTCTTAATAAGCCCTTTTTGAAGCCCTTATTTACGATCGTAATAAACATGGCTTACCGGATCCCATAGGGAAAATGACAGCTTCCAGCATTACATCGTCTTGTTAGAATGTGTCATACCTCAAGCAGCAAAAGTCTGCACACTGTTCCCCCAACTGAAGTTAATTGCTCTCAACAGTCCTGTGTGGAACAGCCATGGATTTTAGTGACGGTTGCTAAAATCATTTTCCTCATACAAACAGAAATCTTCATCTCTTTTCTGTTTCTGAGTAAATAGTACATACCAGCACTATTTTAAAATAACAAACTCTTGATTGAATAATAAAAACTACAGTTAAACACTAAAAAACTCTAAGCCATCTCCGTGGAGATGTTGCCTGTACAACGGCAAAGAGAATGACTGGGGTAGGCGGAGCCTAGGAGGGATCATGTGACCAGCTTTGCTGGGCTCTTTGCCATTTCCTGTTGGGGAAGAGAATATCCCACAAGTAAGGATGACGCCGTGGACCGGACACACCTATGTTGGAGAAAACATGTGTGCTATACTGAGGATTTCCAACCTAAAGACCAGAACAGCTTTGTTTTATATCCTTTTAATTAATTTTTTGTATGTCTTTTATGTAGAGTGAAACAAATAAAGTATATGGCTCTATAATAGTAAAGTTTATATGGTGTCGATTGTATAAATCAGCTTATTGTGTCCAACTGCTTTTTGGGTATTGCATGCAATATTGACATGGTGAGAGCGCTCCATATAGATAAATAGTGATTAGTGAGAGTTTTAAGAAAAAAATATCTTGTAAAAACAATGACTTATTCAATAGCAAAAACTGTTATTATCACAAGAAACTGAACACACGTTAATGCTGGATTATAATAGTATGGTGATCTATACACGGAAAGTGAACTGCCACAGTTGTATTGAGCATATGCCATAAAAGGGCAAATCAATGTATATTTCATTAATTTAGCAAAATTTGAGGGATTTTTTTAAAATTATTTTATAGGCTATTAAGGATAGCAACAAAATATAGGTTTCCAAGTACCAAAAATAAAAATATTATACATACGTAAATACATGTATTTTTGATTAAAGGGACATTGTACTGTAAAATCTTGTTTAAAGTGAAGGTCAATTTTGACGAATTAGTGCCCGGTTTTTAATAATCCTATTAAAAACAAGGGCACTTTAATTCATCAAAATTGTCATTTCAAGCGTTTTCTTAACAAACCTACCTTTTAATCCTGAAAGCTGCTCCATCGATTGCCCGGCCGTCGGAAGCCTCTGCTTACGTCAGAAATGATGAATCCGGCTTCCTCCAATCACGGCTTTCCCCTGGGGGGGGGGGGGGGGGTCATGGCCTGAGGGAATGCCGTGATTGGATGAAGCCAGATTCGTCATTTTGGACTCCCAAAGAGGGCTTGCAACGGACGGAGGAAGCGCTGCCGCGGCTCTCAGGATTAAAAGGTAAGTTTTTGAAGAAAACGCTTGAAATATCAATTTTGATTAATTAAAGTTCCCTTGTTTTTAATAGGATTATTAAAAACCGGGCACTAATTAGTCAAAATTGACCTTCACTTTAATGTGTTCCCAGTGATCAACTTTACTTACTGAAGTGTTGTTCCTGTAGGAGCTCTAAATACAATGAGCTCTTATCAGCTGCATGCCTGAGTATGTTGTCCCTTTAAACAAAAACATTCTTTTGCCGCTTTATTAAAGATCTAATTGACAACATTATGCCTGCATAATAACTGCAAAGTGCCTTTTAGCACCTTATGGGCACATGTGTTTCACTTCCCCTGAGCATCTTTTCATAAGGTTCTGTGAAGGTGGTCAGTACAGCTAATAAAGAGCCGTATGCCTGCTCCAAAGACTAATTCAGAGCAATCTGTTGCAGCTCTGCATTAGAGTCTAGGTAGACTGTTTGACAGCATTGTCTCGCCAAAGCTGAAGGAGCATGCTTTGCATTTAAGTCTATGGGTCAGGCAATATGGCTTTTGATGGCTGAACTGCCCATTCTCAAATGTGCAAAAAAAAAATAATGGTCGCAGGCTGGCGCGATCGGCAAGACAATGTAAACACATGCTACAGGGTGCTAAAATGCACTCAATGCAAGACTGCAGGCAAATTAGATTGTCATTAACGGGTTCTTTCATTTAGGGAGAAAAACATTTTTGTTTACTATCTCTTTAAAAAGTGGGTTAATATATGTAATGAATAGATGTACTATTGAACTTTTAAAATGGGGCACTATTGACAGATTGTATGAGCCCATAAGTGATCACACTACATTTCTATTAAATATTTTTTTCCTGTTAGTTCATTAAAAAAAACAACATGTTAAACTACTGTCCAAGAGGAAATGCTGCAGCCCATCTGTGACAACGAAGGAGTCTGCAGCCGAGCAGTAACAGAATAGCCAGCGCCAGCTTATATGAGTTAAACAAGGATTGTTACTCACTTGTAGCTGTTGATAACCATATCATTAACATGAACATGTGCTTTGCCCGTGTAAGTCATCTCCCGGAACTGTAAAAAAAGGCAGCATTACATAGACATGACACACAAGTGATATGGGAGAGGTGCAATACTCCCATGACTTACCCTATTATTGTGTTTTGCCACATCAATGGAGGCCGTGAAAAAAAAGCATCTCACAGGTACACCAGCTTTTTTTGCGCAGTCAATATACCTAAAATATTATAGGAAACTTACCATTAACATAAAGCAAGTTATCTCAGTTTGCATTATCTTAGTGTTATTATTGCAAAACCAAATGGAACAATTCTTTTATTACCTCCTGCGAGATTCTACATCAGGGTTGGTGTTATCGATAACAACATTCTTTTCGTTTTTCAGGGCATCTTCACACACTGCCACACACTTCTGCCAGTTACCTAGTGTGTCCTGAAACGTGAAACCAAGAAACTAAATGTCTAAAAAATATGCTAAACATTAATTTCAAATCTGTGCAATCAAAAGGATCAAATTAAAGGAACACTAAACACAGTAGAATAGCATAATCAGTAAATGCACATTAAAAAGACAATGCAAAAGCACTTAATTTGAATTTAAAATGAGTAGATTTCTGACAAATTTTAAAGTTAGTTCTATTTTCCCTCCCACCGAACCATGTGACAGCCACCAACCAATCACAAAATGCATATACATATATTCTGTGAATCTTGCACATGCTCAATAGGAGATGGTGCCTCAGAGAGTGTGCAAATAAAAAGACTGTGCACATGTAGATAATGGAAGTGAATTGGAAAGTTGTTTAAAATAGTGTGCTCTATCTTAATCATGAAAATTTAATTTTGACTTGAATGTCCCTTTAAAAGGTATTAACTTATATTATTTTTGTTAAATAGGCAAGTAACAGAAATTAAATTGACATTCTGATGCAGAAATTGTATGATCCAACTCCTAAGAGCGTAATTTTTTAGCATTAATAACCCTAGCTATGGGCCAGATTACAAGTCGAGTGCAACTAACAATGTGTGACATCTTAAATTCCACTTAACTCACTCTGGAAGTACAAGTTATTGGTTAACATTTTTAAGCAAAGCACACCGTATACATACTTTCAAAGGCAAGCACAAAAGCATCAGTAGCGCACTCCTTTTGCTCATATTACAAGTAGTCAATTATGTTTTGTTCTCCCCTGTAATCCAAACGACAGCTTTCTAATTTAAAGGGATAGGAATGTCAAAATTAAACTTGAATGATTCAGACAGAGCACATCATTTTAAGATACTTTTAAGCTCACTTATATTTTCACCTCCCAACCTCTGATCCCTACCTGATCACTCCCAAACAGCGGGGACTGCAATTTGCGCCTCTATGTTGGATGTAGGTACTACGTTAACACAGTGTACTGGGCAAAGTACTGTGTGATGTAGTACCTATGTTCATATGGTGCAAGGGTTTAATAAAGAAAAAAAAATGTTTTGGCAAAATGTTAAAGGGCCATGATACCCAAATGTTGAAACACTTGAAAGTGATGCAGCATAGCTGTAAAAATTTGACTAAAAAATATCACCTGAATATCTCTATGTAAAACAGAAAGATATTTTCACACCCCTTTGTAAGAGACTTTAAAGGGAAATGAAACCCAAAAAAAATCTTTCATGATTCAGATAGAGAATACAATTTTAAACAACTTTCTAATTTACTTATATTATCTAATCACTTTTATTCTCTTGGTATCATTTGTTGAAGGAGCAGCAATGCACTAATGGTTTCTAACTGAACAAATGGGTGAGCCAATCACAATCGGTATATATATGCAGCCACCAATCAACAGCTAAAACCTAGGTTCTCTGCTGCTCCTGCAATTGCCTAGATAAACCTTTCAGCAAAGGATAACAAGAGAAGGAAGCAAATTAAATAATAGAAGTAACTTGGAAAGTTGTTTGAAATAGTATTCTCTATCTGAATCATGAAAGAAAAAATTTGGATTTCATGTCTCTTTAAGCAGCCAGTGAGTATGCCTGTCCCGGAACTTGCAAGGGAGCGTGCCTCATGCCAACTCATGTTATTTCCCTATTCAGTTTAAGGAAGTTTACTAACAAATCTCATGGGAACACAGTAAAAGAGTTGCTGATGCTGATTGGCTGCTGTTCATTTCTGCTTTTTTTTACCTGCGTCTGGGCAGTAACTGAAAGCTAACTTTTTACAGAGCACTTACTCTGGTGAGCTGAGGAAATTATGAGGTAAAAAAACATAATTTATGCTTACCTGATAAATTTATTTCTCTTGTAGTGTATCCAGTCCACGGATCATCCATTACTTATGGGATATTAACTCCTCCCCAACAGGAAGTGCAAGAGGATTCACCCAGCAGAGCTGCTATATAGCTCCTCCCCTAACTGCCATTACCAGTCATTCGACCGAAAACATGCAGAGAAAGGAAAACCATAGGGTACAGTGGTGACTGTAGTTTAATGGAAAAATTACCTGCCTTAAAGTGACAGGGCGGGCCGTGGACTGGATACACTACAAGAGAAATAAATTTATCAGGTAAGCATAAATTATGTTTTCTCTTGTTAAGTGTATCCAGTCCACGGATCATCCATTACTTATGGGATACCAATACCAAAGCTAAAGTACACGGATGACGGGAGGGACAGGCAGGCTCTTTATACGGAAGGAACCACTGCCTGAAGAACCTTTCTCCCAAAAACAGCCTCCGAAGAAGCAAAAGTGTCAAATTTGTAAAATTTGGAAAAAGTATGAAGAGAAGACCAAGTTGCAGCCTTGCAAATCTGTACAACAGAAGCCTCATTCTTAAAGGCCCAAGTGAAAGCCACAGCTCTAGTAGAATGTGCTGTAATTCTTTCAGGAGGCTGCTGTCAAGCAGTCTCATAGGCTAACCATATTATGCTACGAAGCCAAAAGGAGAGAGAGGTAGCCGAAGCTTTTTGACCTCTCCTCTGACCAGAATAAACGACAAACAGGGAAGACGTTTGTCGAAAATCCTTAGTTGCCTGTAGATAAAATTTCAGGGCATGGACTACATCTAGATTGTGTAGCAGACGTTCCTTTTTCGAAGAAGGATTAGGACACAAAGATGTAACCACAATCTCTTGATTGATATTCCTGTTAGTGACCACCTTAGGTAGGAACCCAGGTTTAGTACGCAGAACTACCTTGTCTGAATGAAAAATCAGATAAGGAGAATCACAATGTAAGGCAGATAACTCAGAGACTCTTCGAGCCGAGGAAATCGCCATTAAAAACAGAACTTTCCAAGATAACAACTTGATATCAATGGAATGAAGGGGTTCAAACGGAACCCCCTGTAAAACATTAAGAACTAAGTTCAAACTCCATGGTGGAGCAACAGTTTTAAACACAGGCTTGATCCTAGCTAAAGCCTGACAAAAAGCTTGAACGTCCGGAACTTCTGACAGACGTTTGTGTAAAAGAATGGACAGAGCTGAAATCTGTCCCTTTAAGGAACTAGCGGATAAACCCTTTTCTAAACCTTCTTGTAGAAAAGACAATATCCTCGGAATCCTAACCTTACTCCATGAGTAACTCTTGGATTCGCACCAGTATTTGCGCCATATCTTATGGTAAATCTTTCTGGTAACAGGCTTCCTAGCCTGTATTAAGGTATCAATAACTGACTCAGAAAAACCACGTTTTGATAAAATCAAGCGTTCAATTTTCAAGCAGTCAGCTTCAGAGAAATTAGATTTTGATGTTTGAAGGGACCCTGGATCAGAAGGTCCTGTTTCAGAGGTAGCGACCAAGGTGGACAGGATGACATGTCCACTAGATCTGCATACCAAGTCCTGCGTGGCCATGCAGGCGTTATTAGAATCACTGATGCTCTCTCCTGTTTGATTCTGGCAATCAATCGAGGAAGCATCGGGAAGGGTGGAAACACATAAGCCATCCCGAAGGTCCAAGGTGCTGTCAAAGCATCTATCAGAACCGCTCCCGGATCCCTGGATCTGGACCCGTAACGAGGAAGCTTGGCGTTCTGTCGAGACGCCATGAGATCTATCTCTGGTTTGCCCCAACGTCGAAGTATTTGGGCAAAGACCTCCGGATGAAGTTCCCACTCCCCCGGATGAAAAGTCTGACGACTTAAGAAATCCGCCTCCCAGTTCTCCACTCCCGGGATGTGGATTGCTGACAGGTGGCAAGAGTGAGACTCTGCCCAGCGAATTATCTTTGATACTTCCATCATTGCTAGGGAGCTTCTTGTCCCTCCCTGATGGTTGATGTAAGCTACAGTCGTGATGTTGTCCGACTGAAACCTGATGAACCCCCGAGTTGTTAACTGGGGCCAAGCCAGAAGGGCATTGAGAACTGCTCTCAATTCCAGAATGTTTATTGGTAGGAGACTCTCCTCCTGATTCCATTGTCCCTGAGCCTTCAGAGAATTCCAGACAGCGCCCCAACCTAGTAGGCTGGCGTCTGTTGTTACAATTGTCCAGTCCGGCCTGCTGAATGGCATCCCCCTGGACAGATGTGGCCGAGAAAGCCACCATAGAAGAGAATTTCTGGTCTCTTGATCCAGATTCAGAGTAGGGGACAAGTCTGAGTAATCCCCATTCCACTGACTTAGCATGCACAATTGCAGCGGTCTGAGATGTAGACGTGCAAAGGGTACTATGTCCATTGCTGCTACCATTAAGCCGATCACCTCCATGCATTGAGCTACTGACGGGTGTTGAATGGAATGAAGGACACGGCATGCATTTTGAAGCTTTGTTAACCTGTCTTCTGTCAGGTAAATCTTCATTTCTACAGAATCTATAAGAGTCCCCAAGAAGGGAACTCTTGTGAGTGGAAAGAGAGAACTCTTCTTTTCGTTCACCTTCCATCCATGCGACCTTAGAAATGCCAGTACTAACTCTGTATGAGACTTGGCAGTTTGAAAGCTTGAAGCTTGTATCAGAATGTCGTCTAGGTACGGAGCTACCGCAATTCCTCGCGGTCTTAGTACCGCCAGAAGAGCACACAGAACCTTTGTGAAGATTCTCCGAGCCGTAGCCAATCCGAATGGAAGAGCTACAAACTGGTAATGCCTGTCTAGAAAGGCAAACCTTAGATACCGGTAATGATCTTTGTGAATCGGTATGTGAAGGTAAGCATCCTTTAAATCCACTGTGGTCATGTACTGACCCTTTTGGATCATGGGTAAAATTGTCCGAATAGTTTCCATTTTGAACGATGGAACTCTTAGGAATTTGTTTAGGATCTTTAAATCCAAGATTGGCCTGAAAGTTCCCTCTTTTTTGGGAACCACAAACAGATTTGAGTAAAACCCTTGTCCTTGTTCCGACCGCGGAACCGGATGGATCACTCCCATTAATAAAAGATCTTGTATGCAGCGTAGAAACGCCTCTTTCTTTATTTGGTTTGTTGACAACCTTGACAGATGAAATCTCCCTCTTGGGGGAGAGAATTTGAAGTCTAGAAGGTATCCCTGAGATATGATCTCTAACGCCCAGGGATCCTGGACATCTCTTGCCCAAGCCTGGGCGAAGAGAGAAAGTCTGCCCCCCACTAGATCCGTTCCCGGATCGGGGGCCCTCGATTCATGCTGTCTTAGGGGCAGCAGCAGGTTTCCTGGCCTGCTTGCCCTTGTTCCAGGACTGGTTAGGTCTCCAGCCTTGTCTGTAGCGAGCAACAGCTCCTTCCTGTTTTGGTGCAGAGGAAGTTGATGCTGCTCCTGCTTTGAAATTACGAAAGGAACGAAAATTAGACTGTCTAGCCTTAGGTTTGGCTCTGTCTTGAGGCAGGGCATGGCCTTTACCTCCTGTAATGTCAGCGATAATTTCTTTCAACCCGGGCCCGAATAAGGTCTGCCCTTTGAAAGGTATATTAAGCAATTTAGATTTAGAAGTAACGTCAGCTGACCAGGATTTTAGCCACAGTGCTCTGCGTGCCTGAATGGCGAATCCGGAATTCTTAGCCGTAAGTTTAGTTAAATGTACTACGGCATCTGAAATAAATGAGTTAGCTAACTTAAGGGCTTTAAGCTTGTGTGTAATCTCATCTAATGGAGCTGATTCAAGTGTCTCTTCCAGAGACTCAAACCAAAATGCTGCTGCAGCCGTGACAGGCGCAATGCATGCAAGAGGTTGCAATATAAAACCTTGTTGAACAAACATTTTCTTAAGGTAACCCTCTAACTTTTTATCCATTGGATCTGAAAAGGCACAGCTATCCTCCACCGGGATAGTGGTACGCTTAGCTAAAGTAGAAACTGCTCCCTCCACCTTAGGGACCGTTTGCCATAAGTCCCGTGTGGTGGCGTCTATTGGAAACATCTTTCTAAATATCGGAGGGGGTGAGAACGGCACACCGGGTCTATCCCACTCCTTAGTAACAATTTCAGTAAGTCTCTTAGGTATAGGAAAAACGTCAGTACTCGCCGGTACCGCAAAATATTTATCCAACCTACACATTTTCTCTGGTATTGCAACTGTGTTACAATCATTCAGAGCCGCTAACACCTCCCCTAGTAATACACAGAGGTTTTCCAGCTTAAATTTAAAATTTGAAATATCTGAATCCAGTTTGTTTGGATCAGAACCGTCACCCGCAGAATGAAGCTCTCCGTCCTCATGTTCTGCAAATTGTGACGCAGTGTCTGACATGGCCCTAATATTATCAGCGCACTCTGTTCTCACCCCAGAGTGATCACGCTTACCTCTTAGTTCTGGTAATTTAGCCAAAACTTCAGTCATAACAGTAGCCATATCCTGTAATGTGATTTGTAATGGCCGCCCAGCTGTACTCGGCGCTACAATATCACGCACCTCCCTCTGAGCGGGAGATGTAGGTACTGACACGTGAGGCGAGTTAGTCGGCATAACTCTCCCCTCGTTGTTTGGTGAAATTTGTTCAATTTGTACAGATTGATTTTTATTTAAAGTAGCATCAATACAGTTAGTACATAAATTTCTATTGGGCTCCACTTTGGCATTGCAACAAATGACACAGGTATCATCTTCTGAATCAGACATGTTTAACACACTAGCAAATAAACTTGCAACTTGGAAATACAATTCAAATAGAATAATATTAAAACGTACTGTGCCTTTAAGAAGTACAGAAGATCTATGACAGTTAAAAATTAATAAATTGAAACAGTTATAGCCTCAATCCTTGTAAACAACACAACTTTAGCAAAGGTTTAATCCCATTAGCAAAGATAACAATTTCTGAAAGCAGGAAACAAATTACAGAATAAAAGTTTTTATTTCAGTCAAACTATAATTCTCACAGCTCTGCTGAGAGAAATTACCTCCCTCAAAATAAGTTTTGAAGACCCCTGAGCTCTGTAGAGATGAACCAGATCATGCAGGGAATACAATGAGTTGCTGACTGAAATATTTGATGCATAGTAAAAGCGCCCCTCCCCCACACACACAGCAGTGAGGGAGAACAGAAACTGACAGAAAAAACAGATTTAAGCAACTGCCAAGTGGAAAAATGGTGCCCAAACATTTATTCACTCAGTACCTCAGCAAATGAAAACGATTTTACATTCCAGCAAAAACGTTAAACATAATCTCTAGTTATTAAACAGCTTTATGTCTTTCTTACAGTGTAATTCTAGTGAAGTACCATTCTCCCAGAATACTGAAGTGTAAAGTATACATACATGACATTATATCGGTATGGCAGGATTTTCTCATCAATTCCATTGTCAGAAAATAAAAACTGCTACATACCTCTATGCAGATTCATCTGCCCGCTGTCCCCTGATCTGAAGTTTACCTCACTCCTCAGATGGCCGAGAACAGCAATATGATCTTAACTACTCCGGCTAAAATCATAGCAAAACTCTGGTAGATTCTTCCTCAAACTCTGCCAGAGAGGTAATAACACACTCCGGTGCTATTTTAAAATAACAAACTTTTGATTGAAGATATAAAACTAAGTATAATCACCATAGTCCTCTCACACGACCTATCTAGTTGCTGGGTGCAAGAGAATGACTGGGAATGGCAGTTAGGGGAGGAGCTATATAGCAGCTCTGCTGGGTGAATCCTCTTGCACTTCCTGTTGGGGAGGAGTTAATATCCCATAAGTAATGGATGATCCGTGGACTGGATACACTTAACAAGAGAAATCTTCCTTTTTTACACAGAGATGCTAAGGCAGGCATGTCCAAAGTCCGGCCCACGGGCCAATTGCGGCACGCTTTCCGGACTGATAAGGCCCCACAGATAAGTTGCCCAAATATAGATCTTACGGCCCCCCAGTGAGTCCCCGAGCGCCGTTCAGGACTCCTGGGATCTCTCACTGCGGGACTTGACATCATCAGCCGGCACAGGGAGAAGGAAAGCACAAATCTTGCGAGATCTTGGACGCCGCGAGATTTGGGCTTTCCTTCTCCCTGTGCCTCCACACACAGCCACAAGGGCGACCATTAAGGGCTATTGAAGAAGAAAAAAAAACTTCTGCCTACCAAACACCTTGACAAGGAGCAGTAACTGCACAGACAACACTCTGACAGGCAGGCAGGGCTGTGCACTCAGGATACATGTATAAAGTAGACAAGGGAGCATATAGGAATCTTGCCAATTTTTATAATGGCAACTACAAATAAGAAACGAAAAGTTGACAGTGAGGGACACGGCTTCCAGGACAGGCCACTTCCAGATCTCAGGCAAGTTTTTTTTCCAATTGAGATGAATACATTGTAAAATCTCAGTTAATGTCAGTTGGTCTAAATCAGTTAGAAATATATTTGAACACATGTATACTTGGTGTTATGTTCCTGTTCACATTTTTTGAACTTGACAGACAACCTTTATTACTTTGTGCAATGTACTTTACAATGTTCCTGACATATTTCAGCTTCCTGTTTTTTTTATATTAAAGGCAGAGTGATTTAACACCTGTTTAGATTTGTCATCCAAGTCACAAAATTAAAAGTATGCCGTTTTCAATAAACTTTGCATAAAATAGTTAATTTGCATTTAATTTAAATGGTTTAAAAGAATGTCAGGCAAAATGGTCGGCCCTCGCACTTGTTCACTTCATCAAATCTGGCACTCTTTGAAAAAAGTTTGGACACCCCTGTGCTAAGGTAATATTTTCCTGTCAGCTTTTTACAATTATGCTGAATCACTTTCAAGTGATTTAGTATATAATTATTATGTCCCTTTAAACAGATAACATATATAACTACAGGGAAGTGAAAAGGGGTAAAATGTGTATGCATAATTAGCTTTAAAGTGTATTGCAAAGAACTGCAAAAATGCAGGCAGTATGGGTTTAGAGCATGGTTATTGGTATATGTTATTAGGTTACTTACCCTGTTTGCATACACATAGCCCTTTGGTACTACATGCTCTTTTAGGAATGTGGATTTTCCAGCTGTAAACAGATAGAGATCAAATACTAACAAAATGCACAGAGCTATTATAAATAGATTCCTACATTACATACTTCTATGTAATTGATCAATAATCATATAAATATTCATTACCTCCCGGAAAGCCGACTGACACCACCACTTCAGGGGATGCAGATACCAGAGAGGCAGAAGAAGGATCATATAGTGGACCCTTGGGATCCAATGCTTTCTGAAGACAAAATAATAATAATATTGATACTAATGTACAATATGATACAAAACATGTAAAGGGACAGTTTACCCTTCATTTTTCCCCCTTTAATTTGTTCCCAATGATTCATTTTACCAGCTGGAGTGTATTAAATTGTTTAAAATAGCTCTTTAACATTTATATCGGCATTTGAAATAGCTGATAGTGTCTGCGGTATCCCCACCCATATTGAAAGTTTCTATACTTATGTATAGGTTAAAAAAAAGCTTTGCAAACATAGCCAGCAAAACAAATTACACTGACAATGTATTGGAAACATTCCTCAGACATTTTCGTCATTATTGACATGATAGCCTCACGCAGTTGGGGCAGATTTGTCAGTATTTTTGAATATAGACATTTTTTTAGATAAGGTTCTAAAACCTGCAGTCCAAAAATCGTATTTGAAAGATATTGGCAATTTTCTTGAAGAAATAAATAAGATACAAAGTGAAGAATCAGATATTCTCTTCACACTTGATGTTGTTAGCCTATATACAACAATTCCCCATGAAGCTGGCATAGCAACAGTATTGGAAGTGATAAAACAAGAAACTGATTTTTCTATCCCTAAATGTCAATTCATTGAATATAGTATTATACTTAAATTATTTTCTTTTTCAGGATACTTTTTACATTAAAAAAAAAGGGTACAGCCATGGGCTCTAATGTGGTCCCTTCATACGCCAACATTTTCGTCAGCCAATTTGAGAAGAGATATGTATATCCTAGTATTCTTTTTCAAACAAGCTGTAAACTTTGGCTCCGTTTTATCGACGATGTGTTTGGTGTATGGAGGGGCCCATTGGGCACACTACAAACATTTGTGGATGAATTAAACAAAAGCACCAATAGTCTGAAATTCACATTAAACTTGTCTGAAAACTATGTAAGTTATTTAGACTCAGTAGTATATAAGAAAGATGGTGCCCTGACTACAGATTTATTTAATAAGCCCACTGACTGTAATACCCTCTTATATTTTGATAGTTATCATCCTGAACAAGTTTTTAGGTCTATACCTAGAAGCCAGTTTGTCAGAACAGCGAGGAATGTAAAGGATAAAAAACTGCAGGCAGTAAGATTGGAACAAATGGCCAAGATATTTGAGAAAAGAGGTTATCCTAACCCATTAATATCAAATTGCAAACAAGATATACCTACTGAAACAAACGACCATGGTTCACGAAAAAGATATAATAAAAAAGAAGGGAATCAGATTGTGTTCACAACGGAATATAGCATGTATAGTGAAAAAATCTATAAAATTATTAAAAAAACATTGGTATTTATTAAATAAATACAATCCCAGTATTAGGGAATTTCAAGACCCCCCTATACATGCCTATAAGAGGGTAAAAAATATAAGAGATATATTGGTTAAGGCTGATATGGGCACAAAAAAGGAAGAGAAAGTCAATTATCTAACTAGTTCCAACAAAGGATCATACCCCTGCCTTCATTATGCACAGTGCAATTCTATGATCAAGGGCAAACATGTAGCACAAATAAATGATAGAAAAAAACGATATATAAATGGTCTTTACACATGTGATACAGAATATTTAGTGTACCTACTAAAATGCCCATGTGGGCGGGGCTATGTTGGTGAAACAATTAATCGCATTAAAGATAGAATTAGTGAACACAAATCATCTATTAGATGTGAGGATAAATCCCTCCCAGTATCGGCCCATTTCATTGATGCAGGTCATTCAGTGAGCCAACTTACGTTTCAAGTAATTGATCACATCCCAAAACAGAGAAGGGGTGGTGATAGGGAATTGTTACTAAAGAGGAGAGAAGTCTGGTGGATACAAAATTTAAATACCCTCCACCCAGTAGGATTAAATAGGGATTATGACCTACATTTGTTTTAATAAGTATTTTTTCAGATATTTTGTATATGTATTTATAGGTTTTTAAATATTTATTATTTTATGGAGTTTTGATATTGTGTACATAATCCAAACTACCATGTCAATAATACCCTAAAAAAATGCCACATCAACATGAAAGCATGAATCCATCCTGCCTTGTATCAACGGTTCAGGCTGGTGGTGGTGGTGTAGTAGTGGTGCGGGGGATATTTTCTTGGCACACTTTGGACCCCTTAGTACCAATTGAGCATCATTTAAACGCCACGGCAAACCTGAGTATTGTTGCTGACCATGTCCATCCCTTTATGACTACAGTGTATCCATCTTCTGATGGCTACTTCCAGCAGGATAATGCACCATGTCACAAAGTTCAAATCATCTCAAACTGGTTTCTTGAACATGACAATGAGTTCACTTTACTCAAATAGCCTCTACAGTCACCAGATCTCAATCCAATAGAGCACCTTTGGGATGTGGTGGAACGAGAGATTCGCATCACAGATGTGCAGGCGACAAATCTGCCCCAACTGCGTGAGGCTATCATGTCAATGCTATCATGTCAATATGGACCAAAATGTCTGTGGAATGTTTCCAACACATTGTTGAATCTATGCCGCAAAGAATTAAGGCAGTTCTGAAGGCTAAAAGGGGGTCCAACCCGGTACTAGCAAGGTGTAAAGCTATTTTCATGGTTAAACCAAAATTCATTAAAATTATGGGGGGAGATAAAAAACTGAAATTAAAATCCTCCATGTCTCAAAATTAAATCAATGTAAATATTTGCATAGGAAATTAATACATCTAGGCAAGTATCCCCACTTGCTCTTCCCCAGAAAGTCTTAATATACAATGTTTCCAATGCACAAGAGAATTGTGGGTAAGATATGCAAATTAGATATGCAAATTCTCAGGTTTTTTGCTTCAAAAATACTGTTTTGACACAGCGATCCCTTTAAACAGCATTATGACAGCAAACCAGAAATCACTCACTAGACAAGCCTGTTTCGTTCTTTTTGGAACTCATCAGTAGGAGATAGATTTTTGGTTGCTGGAAACATTGTATATTAAGAATTTCTGGGGAAAAGCAAGCGGGGATACTTGCCTAGATGTACTAATTTCCTATGCAAATATTTACATTGATTTAATTTTGAGACATGGAGGATTTTAATTTCAGTTTTTTATCTCCCCCCATAATTTTAATGAATTTTGGTTTAACCATGAAAATAGCTTTACCAATGCAGCAACCAGAAATCTATCTCCTACTGATGAGTTCCAAAAAGAACGAAACAGGCTTGTCTAGTGAGTGATTTCTGGTTTGCTGTCATAATCCTGTTTAAAAGGATCGCTGTGTCAAAACAGTATTTTTGAAGCAAAAAAAATGAGAATTTGCATATCTAACCCACAATTCTCTTGTGCATTGGAAACATTGTATATTAAGAATTTCTGGGGAAAAGCAAGCGGGGATACTTGCCTAGATGTACTAATTTCCTATGCAAATATTTACATTGATTTAATTTTGAGACATGGAAGATTTTAATTTCAGTTTTTTATCTCCCCCCATAATTTTAATATATATATATATATATATATATATATATATATATATATATATATATATACACGAATAACTATTTATAAATATATATAACATATTCTGCTATGTGCAGAGCATTGGAATGTGACATATTTACAGTAAATACATTGTTAAAACCTTTATTGAAAATGAATATTGCATAAATATGCTATCTACTTGACTGCAATAAGTGCTCCAATGCGCATATATATATATATATATATATATATATATATATGTCTACATATGTGTACATATGTATTTATGTATTTGTATGTGTATACAAGTGGCCCTCATTTTACAACGGTTCAATTTACACTGTTTCAGAATAACAACCTTTTTTTCCAGTCATGTGACTGCTATTGAAAAGCATTGAGCAGTGCATTTAGTAAAATAGCCAGTAGGTGGAGCTGTCCGCTTGTGTTGCAGCAAAGCCAAGCAAGCTGAAATTAAATCAGTTTAACCAGTTCTGAGCTATCGCGCAGATTTCAAAGGAACAAGATCTTCCTGTCTATAACTCAGTCCATATTGGAATGCATAGAAAGAACTGTTTGCAGAAAAATGCAAGTGAAGTCTGTGTTGTGTGATTATTTTATTAGGTTTATAATGCAAAACAAAGAATAACTTAGGGGCGGGGTCGTGGGCTCTCCCTGCCAGGAAAGAAAGGAATTTATTTGGTAAGCATAAATTTAGTTTTCTTTCCATAAGGCAGGGAGAGTCCACAACTTAATTCCTTACTGTTGGGAAAACAATACCCAAGCTCAAGAGGACACTGAAGAAATAACGGGAGGGAACAAAAAAGAGGCGGACCCTAATCTGAGGGCACCACAGCCTGCAAAACCTTTCTCCCAAAAGCTGCTTCAGCCAAAGCAAACACATCAAACTTGTAAAATTTAGAAAAAGTATTTATGAAAAGTATATAAGAAAAAGATGAAGATTGTCTGAACTCCTTAGTAGCTTGAAGGTAGAACTTCAAGGCACGAACCACATCTAGATTGTGAAGCAAACGCTCCTTCACAGAAGAAGGATTGGGACACAAGGAAGGAACAACAATCTCTTGATTAATATTGCGATCTGACACCACCTTAGGAAGGAAACCTAACTTAGTACGTAAAACCGCCTTATCGGCATGAAAAACATGGTAAGGGGGGTCACATTGCAAGGCAGAAATCTCTGAGACTCTGGGAGCAGAGGCAATAGCCAATAGAAACAAAACCTTCCAAGGTAACATTTTAATGTCAACATTATGCATGGGGGCACAAACGGAGCCTGATGAAGGAAAGGTCCCTGTATCAGCAGGTCCATGCAACAAGGTAACCTCCACGGAGGAGATGAAGACATCCCCACCAGATCCGCGAAACAAGTCCTTCACGGCCAGGAAGAAGCAATTAGAATCACTGATGGTTGCTCCTGTTTGATGCCGGCCACCACACTAGGAAGAAGAGGTAATGGAGGAAAGAGATATATGAGTCTGAACCTCCATGGAACCGCTGGGGCATCTATTAGAACAGCTTGAGGATCCCTCAATCTCGACCCGTACTTGGGTAGTTTGGCATTGAGAAGGTAAGCCATGAGGTCTATCTCCGGCATCCCCCATCTGCTGCATATCTCTGCAAAGACCTCAGGGTTGAGAGACCACTCCCCCGGGAAAAAGGATTGTCTGCTGAGGAAGTCTGCTTCCCAGTTGTCCACACCCGGAATGTGGATCGCTGACAGCGTACAGTTGTGGGCCTCCACCCATTCTAGGATTTGAGATACTTCTCTCATCGCTAAAGAACTTCTTGTTCCTCCCTGATGGTTTATGTAGGCTACCAAAGTTATATTGTCTGATTGGAATCTGATAAACTGGGATGAACACAGGAGGGGCCAAGCCTTCAGAGCATTAAAGATTGCTCGGAGTTCCAAGATATTGATCGGAAGAATGGACTCATCCTGACACCCCAAACGGCTCCCCGACCGGATAGACTGGCGTCCGTAGTCACAATCTCCCAAGACGGTCTCAAGAAGCACGTGCCTTGGGACAGGTGATCTTGACAGAGCCACCAAGAGAGCGAGTCTCTCGACAGGCTGTCTAGAACTATCTGTTGTGATGGATCGGAATGGTCGCTGTTCCATTGTCTCAGCATGCATAGCTGTAAAGGTCTGAGATGGAATCTAGCAAAGGGAATGATGTCCATACAAGACACCATGAGTCAAATCACCTCCATACACTGGGCCACCGAAGGTTTCAAGGCAGCCTGGAGGGCAAGACATGATGTTGTTAGCTTGCAACGTCTCTGATTTGTTAGAAAGATCTTCATGGACACTGAGTCTTTAACTGTGCCCAGGAAATTCACTCTGGTATTTGGAGTAAGCAAGCTCTTTTCCAAGTTTATCTTCCATCCATGTGACCGAAGACGACTTAGAAGAAAGTCTAAGTGATCCCTTGCTAGACGAAAAGATGGTGCCTGTACCAAGATATCATCCAGGTAAGGAGCTACTGCTATACCTCGGGTTCTGGCAACCGCTAGGAGAGCCCCCAGAACCTTTGTAAATATCCTTGGAGCAGTAGCTTAGCCAAACGGAAGTGCTATGAACTTGAAGTGTTGATCCAGAACGGCAATCTCAAGAACTAGAAATGTTCCCTCTGGATCGGAACGTGAAGATATGCATCCTTCAGATCTATGGTAGTCATAAACTGTCCATCATGAACCAGGGAAAGGATTGATCTTATAGTCTCCATCTTGAAAAAGGGGACACTTAGAAATTTGTTTAGGCACATCAAGTCCAGAATTGGACGAAAAGTTCCCTCCCTTTTGGGAACCACAATGAGATTTGAATAGAACCCCAGACCTCTTTCTGATGTAGGTACCTGGACTATTACTCCTAAGGAAGATAGATTCCTTACGCAATCTAAAAAGGCTGTCCTCTTCTCTGGTCTTGTAGACAGTCTGGAGAGTAGGAATCTGCTCCTGGGCAGATGAGATTTGAATGTCATCCGGTATCCCTGAGATACGACCTCCAGAACCCAAGGATCCTGAACATCCTGAAACCAAGCGTTTGAGAAAAGCTACAATCTGCCCCTACAAAAACTGATCCCGGATCGGGGGCCGCCCCTTTATGCCGATTTGTTATTGGCGGGCTTCTTTGTCAGTTTGGACTTGTTCCAGGACTGAGCAGGCTTCCAAGTGCTCTTGGGACGCTCGGGTTTGGATGATGATTGAGATCGTTGGGATTTGTCCGAAGGAAAGGAGCAAAAATTAGAGGACTGCCACCCCTTAGGTCTGTTCTTATCCTGAAGTAGGAAGGCACTTTTCCCTCCAGTAACCGTAGAGATGATGGAGTCCAGACCTGGCCCAAATAAAATCTTCCCATTGAAAGGAAGAGAAAGGAGTCTGACTTTAGAAGTCATATCTGCAGACCAAGACTTCAACCACAGAGCTCAGCGGGCTAGGACCGCAAAACCTGAAGCCTTAGCATTCAGGCGAATAACCTGCATATTTGCATCACATATAAAAGAGTTGGCTACTCCTAAAGCTTTAATTATCTCCTGAATATCCTCGAGGGGAGATTCCACCTCGATAAGTTTTGACAGTGAGTCGCACAAGTACGTGGCGGCCCTAGCCACAACTGCCGCTGGTTGAAATAAAAATCCTGCGTGTTGAAACATTCTCCTTAGGAAAGTTTCCAACTTCTTATCCATATGTTCCCTAAAGGAAGAGCGATCCTCAAGAGGGATAGTAGAACGCTTGGCTAGCGTCAAAATGGCGCCATCCACCCTAGGGATGGAGCCCCACAGCTCTATTTGAGAGTCAGGGATGGGAACAATTTTTTAAAAATAGCCGAGGTAGAAAAGGATGTTCCAATTCTTTCCCATTCCTTACTAATAATGTTCGCCATGCGAACTGGGACCAGAAAAGTTTGTGGGACCTTCCTGTCTTCATAAACCCTATCTATTTTAGGGATCTTAGGTTCCTCAGGTAGCTTAGCCTCTGGAACAGGACCTCCTTCAGTAAAAAAAAATGCAGATGTTCAATTTTAAATCTAAAAGGAGGGTTCCTCCGCCGGAGGAGATTTAGTAATAGATGTCTCAGACTCTGAAAGTTCACCCTCTGACACCACAGAGGTTGACTCATCCTCGGATAGCTGGGACATACAAGCTAGATCTGATTGGAAATTAGGTGAATCTAAAACAGGAGAACTGTGTTTAACCTTTCTCTTACGTTTCCCAGAGATAGGTAGGGCACTTAGGGCCGCGGACACCGCCGATTGTAACTGTGCGGTAAAGACCACAGGAAAAAGGCCACCTCCAGACGGAGAAATAACTGTGCCGTGGGGAACTGCATGTAAAGCGGTTAGGGTAGAAAGGGTAGTAATCTCTCGGTTCACAGAATCCTGAGAGGTTGATGGCTCAGAGGGACTAACAGCGCTAGGGTTAGTAGCAGATTTAGCTCCCTTCTTAGACTTTAAAACAGTATCCAGGCAATTCGAACAAAATTGAGCAGGTGGGAAAACCACAGCCTCCTCACAATATAAGCAGGTATTATTAAGCACTACAGGAGTGGAACCTTCTAACGTATCAAAGTCCTCCATAGTAGGTATGTAATTCCACAGTAGAAAGACAAAAAATAATACAAAACTATTGGCTAGATTTAGAGTTTTGTGTTAAAAGGGGTGCGTTAGCTACGCGTGTTTTTCCCCCCCCGCACCTTTTAAACAACGCTAGTATTTAGAGTTCTCTGAAGGGCTGCGTTAGGCTCTAAAAAGGGAGCGTAGAGCATAATTTACTGCCACTTCAACTCTAAATACCAGCGTTGCTTACGGATGCGGCCAGCTTCAAAAACATGCTCGTGCACGATTCCCCCATAGGAAACAATGGTGCAGTTTGAGCTGAAAAAAATCCTAACACCTGCAAAAAAACAGCGTTCAGCTCCTAACGCAGCCCCATTGTTTCCTATGGGGAAACACTTCCTAAGTCTGCACCTAACACCCTAACATGAACCCCGAGTCTAAACACCCCTAACCTTACACTTATTAACCCCTAATCTGCCGCCCCCGCTATCGCTGACCCCTGCATTACACTTTTAACCCCTAATCTGCCGCTCCGGACACCGCCGCAACCTACATTATAGCTATGTACCCCTAATCTGCTGCCCCTAACATCGCCGACCCCTATATTATATTTATTAACCCCTAATCTGCCGCCCCAAACGTCGCTGCTACCTTACCTACACTTATTAACCCCTAATCTGCCGACCGGACCTCGCCGCTGATCTAATAAATGTATTAACCCCTAAAGCTAAGTCTAACCCTAACCCTAACACCCCCCTAAGTTAAATATAATTTAGTTTCACTTTTTTATCTGATGAAACAACCCCTGTAGGTTGAGAAACGCGTCATAAAAATAAAAGTCATTTTTATTGAAGTTGTCTGTGTTGTGGTTCATATATACCCACTGAACAACACACATAAGATTACTCCTTTGCAACACCTGAAGTCCAGACAACAGGAGACAAACACCAAGTTGCAACTGGAACAAGTGCCTTTGGAGCTTAAGTGCTAGCCTGCTCTCTTGCACTGGTCACAGTACAGTGCCACACCATATGGTAAGCATAACACTTACTTTTATCTGTACCTGCATTCCAGACGATATCACGCTATTGTGGCGCCCTCTCTCTATTCTTCTTAAATATAATTTAAATCTAACGAAATAAAATAAATCTTATTAAATAAATTAATCCTATTTAAAGCTAAATACTTACCTGTAAAATAAACCCTAATATAGCTACAATATAAATAATAATTATATTGTAGCTATTTTAGGATTTATATTTATTTTACAGGCAACTTTGTATTTATTTTAACTAGGTACAATAGCTATTAAATAGTTATTTACTATTTAATAGCAACCTAGTTAAAATAATTACAAAATTACCTGTAAAATAAATCCTAACCTAAGTTACAATTAAACCTAACACTACACTATCAATAAATTAATTAACTAAACTACTTACAATTATCTACAATTAAATCAACTAAACTAAATTACAAAAAATAAAAAAAAGATTACAAGAATTTTAAACTAATTAAACCTACTCTAAGCCCCCTAAAAAAATAACAAAGCCCCCCAAAATAAAAAAAATGCCCTACCCTATTCTAAAATAAAAAGTTAACAGCTCTTTTACCTTACCAGCCCTTAAAAGGGCCCCTTTGCGGGGCATGCCCCAAAGTCATCCGCTCTTTTGCATTTAAAAAAAACATACAATACCCCCCCCCAACATTACAACCCACCACCCACATACCCCTAATCTAACCCAACCCCCCCTTAAAAAACCTAACACTAAGCCCCTGAAGATCTCCCTACCTTATCTTCACCACGCCGGGTATCACCGATCCGTCCAGAAGAGGGTCCGAAGTCTTCATCCTATCCGGATCGGAACAGCCAATAGAACGCGAGCTCAATCTGATTGGCTGATTGGATCAGCCAATCGGATTGAACTAGAATCTGATTGGCTGATTCAATCAGCCAATCAGATTTTTCCTACCTTAATTCCGATTGGCTGATAGAATCCTATCAGCCAATCGGAATTCGAGGGACGCCATCTTGGATGACGTCCCTTAAAGGAACCTTCATTCGTCGGGAGTCGCCGGAAGAAGAGGATGGATCCGCGTCGGCTGCTTCAAGATGGTCCCGCTCCGTGCCGGATAGATGAAGATAGAAGACGCTGCCTGGATGAAGATGTCTACCGGTCCGGGTGTCCTCTTCTTGCCGGATAGGATGAAGACTTCGGACCCTCTTCTGGACGGATCGGTGATAACCGGCATGGTGAAGATAAGGTAGGGAGATCTTCAGGGGCTTAGTGTTAGGTTTTTTTAAGGGGGGTTTGGGTTAGATTAGGGGTATGTGGGTGGTGGGTTGTAATGTTGGGGGGGGGGTATTGTATGTTTTTTTTTAAATGCAAAAGAGCTGTTTACTTTGGGGCATGCCCCGCAAAAGGCCCTTTTAAGGGCTGGTAAGGTAAAAGAGCTGTTAACTTTTTATTTTAGAATAGGGTAGGGCATTTTTTTATTTTGGGGGGCTTTGTTATTTTTTTAGGGGGCTTAGAGTAGGTGTAATTAGTTTAAAATTCTTGTAATCTTTTTTTATTTTTTGTAATTTAGTTTAGTTTATTTAATTGTAGATAATTGTAGGTAGTTTATTTAATTAATTTATTGATAGTGTAGTGTTAGGTTTAATTGTAACTTAGGTTAGGATTTATTTTACAGGTAATTTTGTAATTATTTTAAATAGGTAGCTATTAAATAGTTATTAACTATTTAATAGCTATTGTACCTGGTTAAAATAAATACAAAGTTGCCTGTAAAATAAATATAAATCCTAAAATAGCTACAATATAATTATTAGTTATATTGTAGCTATATTAGGGTTTATTTTACAGGTAAGTATTTAGCTTTAAATAGGATTAATTTATTTAATAAGATTTATTTTATTTTGTTAGATTTAAATTATATTTAATTTAGGGGGGGTGTTAGGGTTAGACTTAGCTTTAGGGGTTAATACATTTATTATAGTAGCAGTGAGGTCCGGTCGGCAGATTAGGGGTTAATACTTGAAGTTAGGTGTCAGCGATGTTAGGGAGGGCAGATTAGGGGTTAATACTATTTATTATAGGGTTTTTGAGGCGGGAGTGAGGCGGTTTAGGGGTTAATACATTTATTATAGTGGAGGCGAGGTCCGGTCGGCAGATTAGGGGTTAATAAGTGTAGGTAGGTAGCGGCGACGTTGGGGGGGGGGGGGGGGGGGCAGATTAGGGGTTAATATTATGTAGGTGTCGGCGATGTTAGGGACAGCAGATTAGGGGTACATAGGGATAATGTAGGTTGCGGCGGTGTGCGGTCGGCAGATTAGGGGTTAAAAAATGTAATTATAGTGGCGGTGATGTGGGGGGACCTCGGTTTAGGGGTACATAGGTAGTTTA
>NC_069506.1:191462980-191615480 GCF_027579735.1 Bombina bombina | reverse complement strand
TGCTTGTATAAGTGTCATATTGTTTAGCAGTATTTTAGTTTCTATAAAGAAATAGGTGCTGCCTGGTTGAAACCTAGGGTTCTCCATTCTCTCTCTCTTCTGTCTAGGACAATTAGGAAAAGGTATAAAACAATAAAAGAAACAAGGTTAACAATTTTTCCAAACAGCCATTGCACACTCTCTTTTATATTGGCCTCTAATTCTCTGAGTGAAAGGATAGATAAAAGAAAAACCTAGGTTTCAACATGACAGCAGCCATTATTTTAAAGAAATTCATAGATAAAATATTTGCCATTTACCTACCAAACGGTCACTGCAGGAAAAGTCTTTCTTCTTGCGGTCAGGAGCCCAATTTGCAGGGCGCCCAGCAGCATCTATAAGAAACAAACAAAATGCATAGAAAAAATAAATAAAATAAAATACAGCATAATATTCACTATACACATAAAAAAACATCCAAGAGGTTAAAAAAGTAGAATGGTTATAATCATGAAAAGAACTATGACTCTTACCTCCCACATAGACACACTCTTCTTTATTAATTTTGATCCCATCGTTTGCCTTAGAAAGAAAAAAAAAAATCATTAAGTACCAAACAAATGTAAAGGGAAAATGAGTTATCAACTAAGAATCCTTTTAAACTTCAACAGTTTATTAATAACTGTATAATTGCCATACATTTTCACTTTTAAAGCCATTTCGCTTAAATTTCCCTTTTTATTTTGTTTGCTTTCCACTGTCTTCTAAAGCTGTCCATTTGTGACCAATCAGCAGAGGCATATCCACGACTGAAAGAGCTTATGCACATGTGCTCACCGGTAGAAACAGCGTGAGCAGTGCGGGAGCACTTGTAGCCAGTGTTGCCCTGGAAACCAGCAAGCGCCCCCCCAACTCCTTGTAAAAGGTACTCCCGTGTCTGTAGTTTATAATCTCCAAAAACCTTTATAAATTGAGGGATTAGCTACTGTTTTGAGAGCAGAATTCTCTTATTTTTGTTTTGTCTTATCATAAAAACAAAATGTATACTTACTTGATAAAATAATTTATTTTATGATAGTGAGAGTTTATGAGCGATCAAAGGTTGGATTACTCTCCAGTCCACTAGGAGGAGGCAAAACACCCCTACATTTCAGAGCTTTGATCTTTTCCACAATAAATTATATTTTTCCTCTGAGGTCTCTCAAAGAGGGTGTCTTATTCCATATTACAGTTTTTTGTTTGAAAAATGGATGTTCCTGTTCAGAGTTTTAATATCAACTGAAACAGCTTTAAAGTGATGGTAAATTCATACCAACTGCTCAACATATTTTAAAAGCTCTTATCCTAACTAGCATATCAATATGCTTTTTAATATTAAAAACATCAGTTTACTGAATAACTTCAATCTTATTATGGTAACGTTTTATATTCAGCCTCTCTTGAAATTTTTCTAAGCTACTGCTTTGATTGACATACGTTTTAGCCAATCATCAGCTCACCATGCGCCCCATGTTAAAAAGAAACTGCACACTCCCGTGCTCTGAACTCACTAATTGTGATGCAATGCGCATGCGCAACTCTTATGCTACTTGCGCATTTGAAACAGAGAATCCTCAGCTCTAGAGGCTGAATATAAAACTGTAACGTTACCGTAATAAAATTGAAGTTATTCAGTAAACCGATGTTTTTAATATTAAAAAAGCATATTGATTAGCTAGTTAGCATAAGAGCTTTTAAAATATTATGTTGAGCAGTTGGTATGAATTTACCATTACTTTAACTTACCTTGTTTCTTACAATACTATTTAGCATGTTTCTTTTACAGGACTTGTCCAACAATTTCAGTGCTTCAAATGTTGCCTTAAAGGGCCAGATTGTAATATAAAATAATTATGCACTGTAACACAACTTTGCACTACACAAGGTGTTAATGCATTCATATTTTATTCACACTCACCTAGTATGCTAACTTCTTGGCAAGAGACCAGAAAATACTGTAATGTGTTTACTGTCCCTTTAATGTATTACTTTTGTTATAAACATCCAATCACCTAATGTTTGCAGTGTTGTATAATCTTTTATAAATAAATGATAAAAAATGGATACTCTCATGTTGTTTTGTAACCCCTTCATTACCATTAATTTCAGAGAAAAACTTGTCCAAAGTAACGGATACTTTCTAGAGTTTTTACTATCACTCTGTTTACACAGAAATAAAGCCTTAGATTGTTCATTTACCTATGAACCTATGATAATTATATATAGTTTTTTTTGGGGGGGGGGGGGGCCATAAAAAGAGCATTCAGAGAATGACAGTTTCAGCTAGCTATTTATTTTCACAATTAAGAAATTATGGTAAAATTACCACCAAAAAACGAATTATATATATATATATATATATATATATATATATATATATATATATATATATATATATATATATAAGACTAATTAACACATTCCACAAAGACCTGTAGTTTTCTAAAAATCTAAAGTTTGTTCATTGGTATCCTCTGATTCAGTTAAGACCAAACATGTATATTTTTTTTTATTATTGCTGATAATTTTACAATCTTTATCTGCAGCTATATCTAAAATGATGCAACTGGGTAACTCTCATTTGGTATAACAAAACTGCCCAAAATCTCAAAAACAACCCCCAAAAGCTATATATATTTATAAACTGGACAACCCAAGGTATTAATCTAGATCCGATTTGGTATATTTCGTGCCACCATATGACTGCTAAATGCCATCGTAGTTTTGCGAGCATATTACAAGTTGTAAGTAAAAAGTTGTTACTCTCTGTCGCTAACCCGACGCGTGCAAAAACTTAAATTATGCTTACCTGATAATTTTCTTTTCTTCAGATGAAGAGAGTCCACAGCTGCATTCATTACTTTTGGGAATTTAGAACCTGGCCACCAGGAGGAGGCAAAGACACCCCAGCCAAAGGCTTAAATACCTCCCCCACTTCCCTCATCCCCCAGTCATTGCTGAGGAACAAGGAACAGTAGAAGAAACATCAGGATGAAAAGGTGCCAGAACAACAAAAATAATAGACGCCCCACAGAAAAAATACGGACGGGGATGTCAAGGTATCTGTAGATGTCAGTGGACAATACATGTGTATATGTATATATATATATATATATATATATATATATAAATAATATATATATATATATATATATATATATATAATATATATTTGTGTGTATATATCATATATAAACACATACATATAAATATGATAGAATAGATATGAAATCTCTCAAATAAGTGGGTTTGAGCATGCTCATTTTATCACTGGGTACATTCTGTGTATTCCAAGTCTTAGATCAGACATGAGATACACTTCTCCTGATTGACATGGCATTTAAGAGTTCAAAGGAGAGCATCTGTCTCATTACCTAGATCACAGGAACCCTTGGGTTGGTAGAGACATGATGTCTAAGATTTTTCCTTTGAGGCCTAATGAAATTCGTAGAATCAGTTTTTAGCTGAAAAAATTACTAGATGTGTTAAATTGTCCCTGTTGTATTGAATCCACAAATTCTAGACTTTACGTCTAGAGGGAGATTAGCTAAACAGAGACCCATGTTTTGCAATTGTAACTCTTAAGTTCATTTTAAAATACAGCCTGTATAATTTTAAATACTGCATAGAAATGTATATTTGTGGACCTAACAAGACCTAAGAAGCAGTGACTAATAGCAACATATTAGATAAATATTTGCTAAGCTTGAATAATATCTGCATTAATATATGTATAAATATTTGACATTTTTAACAACCCTATTTCTCTCATTTCAGACTAACATCTGATGTTTCATGCATTCAAAAATTATTAGGAATGTGAAATATGCTGTGTTTGTATGAATATATGCCAGGATGTTAAATGCTATGATTTTGGGGGGAGAGCAAATAATTGACAGTGTAATTGTTTATTAATATGATCACTAGGAACATACTTGCATTTGGTATTGGAGTAATCAGAAAAATGACATTATATCATCCCATCTATAATTAAAATTGTAAATGATTTACACAAGGAAGTAAAGTAGTTTAAATAATCACTTTATAAGGATGTATTAAATTGTTAGCAATATTGATGGTGAAGATATTTGCGGTTGTCTGCTGCTCCCTACGGGATTAAAACTGGTATGACAACCAAATGAATTATCTATTAGAACACATGTAAATCCAAATAGCCAATCAAAATGTTTTCAACTCTAAGGGCAGACCAGGGATAAGCTCCGCTAGGGCCAATCCAAAACAAGCACCGTGTGCGTAACCAAAAACAGATCACAATGATTAGATATAAGAAAAGCTGAATGCAAGGAGGGGGGAGTCTTTTAGTCTTTTGTCTGCTGAAACTGGTCTGATTAAATAACTGGCTGCCATACTTGGGGCACAATCAACTTTAAGCAAAAAGCTGAGACTAACTTCTTGATCTATGTGATAACTTTTCTTCATATGAGGTGATCTGAAAATACTTGGAAAAGATTGGAATCCTAAATTGGTTCATGTTGGTGATGTATGACCGTTCTATATTTTTATATTTAAATCAAAGGCATTTGGTAACTATAACTAAATTACAGTTAGTAATTTTAAAAGGACAATTTGTATTTTTTTTTAAATTATAATTTTTATTGAGGTTTTTTTTGTCAAAATAAACATTTGGTAATTGCCAATATACAATATAAAAGAAAACAGAAGAGTATTACAAAGTAAGCTGCAAATATATGACAAATAGGGAAACCAAATGATTGAAAGACAATTACTTTCTCATATTACACAGTAAGCACCATGGTATCTGAAGACCTACTACATGAACCAAGCGGTAACTTTCAGACTGTATGGGGTTATCATAAATAGAACGTAGAGTAGGTGGACATAAGTTGGAGAGGGCCACTCATGGACCCTTATTGAAAAACCTCATTTTTTATTGTCTAGGATAATATAATGTCAAGCTCCCTTACTGATAAATGGATTTATGATGAAACATTGGAACACCTCCAGAAAGTTAACTAACAGCTGTGTTAAAATTGCATGCGTTGGTGACACGTATTAGAGATCAGTCCTGCTGATCTAGACAGGGCATATAAACGCATTCCTATTGTGTTATGGAGGGTTGGGTACATAGGGAGCAATTAAGAGCTGTAATTCAGGTGCGGTATAGACGAGACAAACCGCCTTGTTAGTTCCCCTAGAGTAGGGGATACATTATTGTAGGGGGGGGGGGGAGGAGGTGTTTTTCATATTTTCAGAATTATCTCCCCGTTTAGGAGCAGTAAAACATAATAGAATGCACTTAGAACTACCTTCCTCATATAAAACATTAACAGGAGGGGTTTAAACACGCAATAGTAAGCTATGTAAATACAATATAAAGAAATATGATACATTATATATGCTAATAGTGAAATAGCGATATTTAAAACTATGCAACAGGGCATTTTAAGAAATGTGATGGGAAAGGAGTAGTTAAATTTAAATAAGCGAAATCAGGGATGAGAATTTCCTTTCTATCTGACATTAGCAAGTAGGACCAAGCAGAATAAGTATATACAGTGGTAGACCAGGTTTGATAGATACCCCATTATCTCCAGAAAGTACTGTCCCTGAAGTAACATGTGGGAGACTACAGAGCACATCATAGACCAAGGGATAACAGGCGTTATGAAGGGCATTATAGTGAGAATAGGGAATGTAGCTGTTATGCACTGCCGTCCAGGCACGGACAATTTGTATTTTAAACTTGTGTTTCATACCCCTGTGTATTTTAAAACTAATCATTAATGCTAAGTAATTTATCTCAGCAAATATACATATATATTTTAGAATTTGTCTTAATTGTAGATAATTAAGAATTCATTTCAGTTGTATAGAATCATTTGTGGGCTAAATAGCTTAAGTATAGTTGTCTGGAAGTTAGTGACCCATACTGTGATATTTAAATACAACTCTGATTTGGGAGATTATTTAAATAAGGTAATTTTTATGATCTTTGTATAGCATATTGTAACAGTTTACGCTGGTATAGAATGATTCATATCTGGTTTCCTATAAATATAATTCAATGTGTCTATAAATTTTAACTAATATAAAGAATTTAGAAATTTACATTAATTTTATTGTTTTGTATATGCATTTTATTGGGGGTTTATTTTTAAAGAATAATTATTAAATATATTGTATTATAACCCAGCCATATACTGACAGGGAGCTGTGGACTTTCCATCTGAAGAAAAGAAAATGATCAGGTAAGCATAATATAAGTTTTTCTTCATAAATGAAAAGAGTCCATAGCTGCATTCATTACTTTTGGGAAAACAATACCCAATCTATACAGGACACTGAATGCAAAAACGGGAGGGTACAAGAGGCGGCCCATTATGAGGGCACCAGGCCTAAAAAAAACCTACCCAACAAAATCCTGCTTCGTCCAAAGCCGAGAACAACTTTGAAAAAAAGAAAAAGGCCCAAGGACACTGACCCGCAGATAGTCCACAGCCTTGCTATAGACCGCAGGAACTAGACTCGACTGAGTCAAAAGACTCCAAGAAACACCGTCCCAAGAAGTCGGTCTCCAAACAACACACCCCTTACTAAAGAAAGGGAACTAACTACCGTATTCTTCCACAAAGAGGAAAAAGCACAGAGAAAACATGATTGTATGGCCTAATAACGTATACACAGGGGTAGAGCAATGAGAAGTGAAGTGTGGTACTCACAAAATTGGAGCACCCTAAGGTGCAAGTAACGCAGGCTGGATCAGTTAGCAGTGGTCCAGCTCACTGTATATCCACAATGGAGACACTCAAGTTATTGCAGCAAAGAAGACACTCAGGTAATGGCAGCAAAACAGCAGACCAAACTTTTATTCCTGTGGGTGATATAAAACAACACCCATAGCGCAGTACAGTTTAAATATAGATGGATTTGCAACTATTGGTCAAACTCACAGTTAGTAGCACACCTCCAGGTGCAGTATAGGCAAACTGGAACCTCTCAGTTGCCCAGTAGACTGTGCACAGGCAACGCCAGCCACACAGCGTGTGTCCAAACGAGATAGATCCACAATAAGACAGCAAGTGTATCACAAACAAATATTTATTAAAAACAAAGCAACACGTTTCTCAGCCCCTCTAGGGCTGTTTCCTCAGGCTATACAATAAAAATATAAAAATGGATACACTTGCTAAAAAACCTTATCATAAGTTAATCAGGCCTACCCACCCCCTTCCCCAAAACCAATCCCATCTGTGTACACATATTAGTTAACTCCCACATTCTATCATTCACACAGCTGATGCATAATCCTATTAGTGATGTCATTAAAGTACCACATAAAGCTATATTCTAGCCCCATAAAATAAGTGTGTGTGGGGACATGAACCCATCTCACAGACGCGAAGACTCCCAAAAAGCCCACAGAAATGGCAGTGTCTAAAGGGCCATATAATCAGGTCATAAAGGTGTAGCCTTAGAAAAAATGGCGACCTATCCGTTCCTTTGCCACTGAATATAGAAATAATTCATCAGTAGGCCTAATCGAACTTATCAGTCGTTTTAATAAGCTGGTGTATGTGTATAATACAATCGCAAGGAGTATGTGGTGAATCTTGAGAATATTACTAAAAGACCGTGGAGTTCAATACATACAAGTAACGGCTCTAAAGACGCTGTGACGTCAGCCGAGGGTGTGTAAGAATCTGTCCAATCCTCTATCAAATAGTGAATCTCTAAGTGTGCGTATATCCTGATGTGTATGCCTAATGCTAAAAGTCGTCATCTGCATAATGAAATTATCTGTCAAATCGAAATCTGCGTAGTAAGGTAGTCTGTCCAATCTCCTGTCGTAAAGTCAGTATCTAGGGGGCGTGTGTACTGAAGAATATACTGCTAGGAGCCGTCATTTACATAGTAATAGGAGCATCACCTATTTTTAGGCTTCGGCTCATGCATTCTGAACCGTACGTAGTAAACAGAGGAATTCCCATGGCAACGAATGATATGTATCAAAGCCACAAGAAATTACCTATATTAATAATAAATGGCTCATGTGAATGATAATTTAACTTGTACTAAAAAAAGCAGTATAAGAAAACTCGTGAATGTGTGATCTTACGTTTGTGAGACGATTAACAGCATAAACTAAAGTGTAAACAAAAGAAACACAAAAAGGGAGAGTTGCACACTAATAAGTAATTTGCTAGAGAACAGGTGCTTCCTAGAAAGATACATATGAAAACAACATAGAAAAGGAAGTGGGGATTTCACAATAAGAAATTCCCAAAAGTCTAGGTAAATCCAGCACGACTGTAAAATTGAATAAAAGCACTATAAAAAGCTTGTATGTCAAAAACAATATAAATATTTATTAACCAAATGCACAATACACACATTCACATTCATACAGTGGATCCCACACAAAGCAGTGTTATAAAGTACTGGCCAAAAAGTTATTATCTGGTGCACCAGGGGAAATAGACCAAAAACAGTCCGTTTAAGACTTGCAGGTATTTGTAATCCAGTAAGTGCAGCGTTAATGCAAGAAATGGATGCAGTTATACAGTCCCCGGTGTATAAAGACCAGTTACTTCAGACTTGAACCCCGATAGTTACTGAGTCGATTGGTGCTTAAAAGACATAGCATAGGAGGAGCAATAGAAACACGCGTCTTTATTCACAGGTGCTGTATTCTTTTAAGACAGTAATTTTCGGTGTACAGATGCGTATAACATATTCTACCTGTATTTGTTCACGCGGTCGCTCCTCCTAGCTGCCTCGTTAATGGAGTGTCCAGACATCAGGGGTAAGTCACGATGAGCAGGGGATCTGCTGTAAGGGCTGCCAAGCACGACGAGTCCAAACGCTCGTTTCGCTCCTTCAGTCAGTGCAGCATGGAGCTTCTTCCAGGTGCTAACGACACCTTGATTACCAGCCTTTTTATTGGATGCCGGTTTCCAGAATCTTTTCCATTTGATGAAATTTATGTCAGTCACAATTAGCCGCTGTTACAATGTCTTTGCAATTGTTACTTTTAAATACAGCTAAATTCAGGGCTTCTAAAGTAACCAAGGTGAGGTATTCCATAGCAGAAATTGATTAGATACAATTCGATGATTCAGATACTCACTCACACACACTCATCGTGACTTACCCCTGATGTCTGGACACTCCATTAACGAGGCAGCTAGGAGGAGCGACCGCGTGAACAAATACAGGTAGAATATGTTATACGCATCTGTACACCGAAAATTACTGTCTTAAAAGAATACAGCACCTGTGAATAAAGACGCGTGTTTCTATTGCTCCTCCTATGCTATGTCTTTTAAGCACCAATCGACTCAGTAACTATCGGGGTTCAAGTCTGAAGTAACTGGTCTTTATACACCGGGGACTGTATAACTGCATCCATTTCTTGCATTAACGCTGCACTTACTGGATTACAAATACCTGCAAGTCTTAAACGGACTGTTTTTGGTCTATTTCCCCTGGTGCACCAGATAATAACTTTTTGGCCAGTACTTTATAACACTGCTTTGTGTGGGATCCACTGTATGAATGTGAATGTGTGTATTGTGCATTTGGTTAATAAATATTTATATTGTTTTTGACATACAAGCTTTTTGTAGTGCTTTTATTCAATTTTACAGTCGTGCTGGATTTACGTAGACTTTTGGGAATTTCTTATTGTGAAATCCCCACTTCCTTTTCTATGTTGTTTTCATAAACTAAAGTGTACTAAGATACAAATGTGAAATTCCAGTTAAACTTGAAAAGGGAAAGATTAAGGGACATGTGAAAAAATCTAAGATCGAGTGCATGGTGTTATTAGCCCCTTTGACTATACAGGGGTAGTGAAAACATAATTTATGCTTACCTGATAAATTCCTTTCTTCTGTAGTGTGATCAGTCCACGGGTCATCATTACTTCTGGGATATTACTCCTCCCCAACAGGAAGTGCAAGAGGGTTCACCCAGCAGAGCTGCATATAGCTCCTCCCCTCTACGTCACTCCCAGTCATTCGACCAAGGACCAACGAGAAAGGAAAAGCCAAGGGTGAAGTGGTGACTGGAGTATAAATTAAAAAATATTTACCTGCCTTAAAAACAGGGCGGGCCGTGGACTGATCACACTACAGAAGAAAGGAATTTATCAGGTAAGCATAAATTATGTTTTCTTCTGTTAAGTGTGATCAGTCCACGGGTCATCATTACTTCTGGGATACCAATACCAAAGCAAAAGTACACGGATGACGGGAGGGATAGGCAGGCTCTTTATACAGAAGGAACCACTGCCTGAAGAACCTTTCTCCCAAAAATAGCCTCCGATGAAGCAAAAGTGTCAAATTTGTAAAATTTGGAAAAAGTATGAAGCGAAGACCAAGTTGCAGCCTTGCAAATCTGCTCAACAGAGGCCTCATTCTTGAAGGCCCAAGTGGAAGCCACAGCTCTAGTAGAATGAGCTGTAATTCTTTCAGGAGGCTGCTGTCCAGCAGTCTCATAAGCTAAACGAATTATGCTACGAAGCCAAAAAGAAAGAGAGGTAGCAGAAGCTTTTTGACCTCTCCTCTGCCCAGAGTAAACGACAAACAGAGAAGACGTTTGTCGAAATTCCTTAGTTGCCTGTAAGTAAAATTTTAGAGCACGGACTACATCCAGGTTGTGCAGTAGACGTTCCTTCTTCGAAGAAGGATTTGGGCACAAAGAAGGAACAACAATCTCTTGATTGATATTCCTGTTAGTAACTACCTTAGGTAAGAACCCAGGTTTAGTACGCAGAACTACCTTATCCGAATGAAAAATCAAATAAGGAGAATCACAATGTAAGGCTGATAATTCAGAGACTCTTCGAGCCGAGGAAATAGCCATTAAAAATAGAACTTTCCAAGATAACAACTTTATATCAATGGAATGAAGGGGTTCAAACGGAACGCCCTGTAAAACATTAAGAACAAGGTTTAAACTCCATGGTGGAGCAACAGTTTTAAACACAGGCTTAATCCTGGCCAAAGCCTGACAAAAAGCCTGGACGTCAGGAACTTCTGACAGACGTTTGTGTAACAGAATGGACAGAGCTGAGATCTGTCCCTTTAATGAACTAGCAGATAAACCCTTTTCTAAACCTTCTTGTAGAAAAGACAATATCCTAGGAATCCTAACCTTACTCCAAGAGTAACCTTTGGATTCACACCAATATAGGTATTTACGCCATATCTTATGGTAAATCTTTCTGGTAACAGGCTTCCTAGCCTGTATTAAGGTATGAATAACTGACTCAGAAAACCCACGTCTTGATAAAATCAAGCGTTCAATTTCCAAGCAGTCAGCTTCAGAGAAATTAGATTTTGATGTTTGAAGGGACCCTGTATCAGAAGGTCCTGTTTCAGAGGTAGAGACCAAGGTGGACAGGATGACATGTCCACCAGGTCTGCATACCAAGTCCTGCGTGGCCACGCAGGTGCTATTAGAATCACTGATGCTCTCTCTTGTTTGATTCTGGCAATCAATCGAGGAAGCATCGGGAAGGGTGGAAACACGTAAGCCATCCTGAAGTCCCAAGGTGCTGTCAGGGCATCTATCAGGACTGCTCCTGGATCCCTGGATCTGGACCCGTAACGAGGAAGCTTGGCGTTCTGTCGAGACGCCATGAGATCTATCTCTGGTTTGCCCCAACGTCGAAGTATATGGGCAAAGACCTCCGGATGGAGTTCCCACTCCCCCGGATGAAAAGTCTGACGACTTAAGAAATCCGCTTCCCAGTTCTCCACTCCCGGGATGTGGATTGCTGACAGGTGGCAAGAGTGAGACTCTGCCCAGCGAATTATCTTTGATACTTCCATCATAGCTAGGGAGCTTCTTGTCCCTCCCTGATGGTTGATGTAAGCTACAGTCGTGATGTTGTCCGACTGAAACCTGATGAACCCCCGAGTTGTCAACTGGGGCCAAGCCAGGAGGGCATTGAGAACTGCTCTCAATTCCAGAATGTTTATTGGCAGGAGACTCTCCTCCTGACTCCATTGTCCCTGAGCCTTCAGAGAATTCCAGACGGCACCCCAACCTAGAAGGCTGGCGTCTGTTGTTACAATTGTCCAGTCTGGTCTGCTGAATGGCATCCCCCTGGACAGATGTGGCCGAGAAAGCCACCATAGAAGAGAATTTCTGGTCTCTTGATCCAGATTCAGAGAAGGGGATAAGTCTGAGTAATCCCCATTCCACTGACTTAGCATGCACAGTTGCAATGGTCTGAGGTGTAAGCGTGCAAAGGGTACTATGTCCATTGCCGCTACCATTAAGCCGATTACCTCCATGCATTGAGCCACTGACGGGTGTTGAATGGAATGAAGGGTGCGGCAAGCACTTTGAAGTCTTGTTAGCCTGTCCTCTGTCAGGTAAATCTTCATTTCTACAGAATCTATCAGAGTCCCCAGGAAGGGAACTCTTGTGAGTGGAACGAGTGAACTTTTCTTTTCGTTCACCTTCCATCCATGTGACCTTAGAAATGCCAGTACTAACTCTGTATGAGACTTGGCAGTTTGAAAGCTTGAAGCTTGTATCAGAATGTCGTCTAGGTATGGAGCTACCGAGATTCCCCGCGGTCTTAGTACCGCCAGAAGAGCACCCAGAACCTTTGTGAAGATTCTTGGAGCTGTAGCCAATCCGAATGGAAGAGCCACAAACTGGTAATGCCTGTCTAGGAAGGCAAACCTTAGGTACCGGTAATGATCTTTGTGAATCGGTATGTGAAGGTAAGCATCTTTTAAATCTACAGTGGTCATGTACTGACCCTCTTGGATCATAGGTAAAATTGTCCGAATAGTCTCCATCTTGAACGATGGAACTCTTAGGAATTTGTTTAGGATCTTTAAGTCCAGGATTGGTCTGAAAGTTCCCTCTTTTTTGGGAACCACAAACAGATTTGAGTAAAATCCCTGTCCCTGTTCCGATCGTGGAACTGGATGGATTACTCCCATTAACAAGAGCTCTTGTACGCAGCGTAGAAACGCCTCTTTCTTTGTCTGGATTGTTGACAACCTTGACAGATGAAATCTCTCTCTTGGAGGAGAGTATTTGAAGTCCAGAAGGTATCCCTGAGATATTATCTCTAGCGCCCAGGGATCCTGAACATCTCTTGCCCAAGCCTGGGCGAAGAGAGAAAGTCTGCCCCCCACTAGATCCGATCCCGGATCGGGGGCCCTCAATTCATGCTGTTTTAGGGGCAGCAGCAGGTTTCCTGGTCTGCTTGCCCTTGTTCCAGGACTGGTTAGGTTTCCAGCCTTGCCTGTAGCGAGCAACAGCTCCTTCCTGTTTTGGTGCAGAGGAAGTTGATGCTGCTCCTGCTTTGAAATTACGAAAGGAACGAAAATTAGACTGTCTAGCCTTAGCTTTGGCTTTGTCCTGAGGCAGGGCATGGCCTTTACCTCCTGTAATGTCAGCGATAATCTCTTTCAACCCGGGCCCGAATAAGGTCTGCCCTTTGAAAGGTATATTAAGCAATTTAGACTTAGAAGTAACATCAGCTGACCAGGATTTTAGCCACAGCGCCCTGCGTGCCTGAATGGCGAATCCTGAATTCTTCGCCGTAAGTTTAGTAAGATGTACTACGGCCTCCGAAATGAATGAATTAGCTAGTTTAAGGACTCTAAGCCTGTCCGTAATGTCGTCCAGAGTAGCTGAACCAATGTTCTCTTCCAGAGACTCAATCCAGAATGCCGCTGCAGCCGTGATCGGCGCAATGCATGCAAGGGGTTGCAATATAAAACCTTGTTGAACAAACATTTTCTTAAGGTAACCCTCTAACTTTTTATCCATTGGATCTGAAAAAGCACAGCTATCCTCCACGCTTAGCTAAAGTAGAAACTGCTCCCTCCACCTTAGGGACCGTTTGCCATAAGTCCCTTGTGGTGGCGTCTATTGGAAACATTTTTCTAAATATCGGAGGGGGTGAGAACGGCACACCGGGTCTATCCCACTCCTTAGTAACAATTTCAGTAAGTCTCTTAGGTATAGGAAAAACCTCAGTACTCGTCGGTACCGCAAAATATTTATCCAACCTACACATTTTCTCTGGTATTGCAACTGTGTTACAATCATTCAGAGCCGCTAACACCTCCCCTAGTAATACACGGAGGTTTTCCAGTTTAAATTTAAAATTTGAAATATCTGAATCCAGTCTGTTTGGATCAGAACCGTCACCCACAGAATGAAGTTCTCCGTCCTCATGTTCTGCCACCTGTGACGCAGTGTCTGACATGGCCCTAATATTATCAGCGCACTCTGTTCTCACCCCAGAGTGATCACGCTTACCTCTTAGTTCTGGTAATTTAGCCAAAACCTCAGTCATAACAGTAGCCATATCCTGTAATGTGATTTGTAATGGCCGCCCAGATGTACTCGGCGCTACAACATCACGCACCTCCCTCTGAGCGGGAGATGCAGGTACTGACACGTGAGGCGAGTTAGTCGGCATAACTCTCCCCTCGTTGTTTGGTGAAATTTGTTCAATTTGTACAGATTGACTTTTATTTAAAGTAGCATCAATACAGTTAGTACATAAATTTCTATTGGGCTCCACTTTGGCATTGCAACAAATGACACAGGTATCATCCTCTGAATCAGACATGTTTAACACACTAGCAAATAAACTTGCAACTTGGAAATACAATTCAATTAGAAAAATATTAAAACGTACTGTGCCTTTAAGAAGCACAGAAGATCTATGACAGTTGAAAATTAATAAATTGAAACAGTTATAGCCTCAATCCTTGTAAACAACACAACTTTAGCAAAGGTTTAATCCCATTAGCAAAGATAACAAATTCTGAAAGCAGGAAACAAATTACAGAATAAACATTTTTTATCTCAGTCAAACTATAATTCTCACAGCTCTGCTGAGAGAAATTACCTCCCTCAAAATAAGTTTTGAAGACCCCTGAGCTCTGTAGAGATGAACCGGATCATGCAGGAAATACAATGAGTTTCTGACTGAAATATCTGATGCGTAGCAAAAGCGCCAAAAAACGGCCCCTCCCCCTCACACACAGTAGTGAGAGAGAACAGAAACTGTCAGAAAACAGATTAAGCAACTGCCAAGTGGAAAAATAGTGCCCAAACATTTATTCACTCAGTACCTCAGTAAATGAAAACGATTTTACATTCCAGCAAAAACGTTAAACATAATTTCTAGTTATTAAACAGCTTTATGTATTTCTTACAGTGTAATTCTAGTGAAGTACCATTCCCCAGAATACTGAAGTGTAAAGTATACATACATGACATTATATCGGTATGGCAGGATTTTCTCATCAATTCCATTGTCAGAAAATAAAAGCTGCTACATACCTCTATGCAGATTCATCTGCCCGCTGTCCCCTGATCTGAAGTTTACCTCTCCTCAGATGGCCGAGAAACAGCAATATGATCTTAACTACTCCGGCTAAAATCATAGCAAAAACTCTGGTAGATTCTTCTTCAAACTCTGCCAGAGAGATAATAACACACTCCGGTGCTATTTTAAAATAACAAACTTTTGATTGAAGATATAAAACTAAGTATAATCACCATAGTCCTCTCACACATCCTATCTAGTCGTTGGGTGCAAGAGAATGACTGGGAGTGACGTAGAGGGGAGGAGCTATATGTAGCTCTGCTGGGTGAATCCTCTTGCACTTCCTGTTGGGGAGGAGTAATATCCCAGAAGTAATGATGACCCGTGGACTGATCACACTTAACAGAAGAAATACGGATGTAGGGCCTTTGTATGTGAATGAACAATAATAGGTGACTAGTGTGTATGTATATAAATCCTTAATATATACAAAAGCAATAGTGAGTGATGAAAATCGAAAGTGAATATAATGATAATAATAAACAGTGTGTGTACTAACCTAATAATGAAAAACATATTGTAAAATGTTAAGTAAAATCAACACCTCCCAATATGGATACGATGGGGTAAAGTATCCCCTAGGGTGATTGTATGAGTGATGTGGGACTCTATACATACCCTAATGTAAGAGAGAAAAGCAGTGATATAAATACTACTATGAAGGTATAGTCATTAACTGACCACCTCTGTTCAATAAACTCCTAAGCGGGTGATCCACATAAGGGATATGTAAATAAAATGTGGGTACTAGTTGAGTGACATCAATCTTACTATTCAAGGGTATATTCTACATGCAGACAAGAATATCAGTTATTCACTGCTGTATACCATATGGAGTACAACCCCATTGGGTTGGAGGGTCTGTAGTTTCATGATCCAATAGGACTCACGTCTCCTAAGGGTCATGAAAGCATTGGCTTGAACTCTAGATACATGTTAAATGGGCAATATTCTCATAGGATTTTTCTGTGTCCCATGAACATTTAGACAGTGTCTTGAGACACTGTGGCCCTTGGACTTGTTTTTAATGTTGGTGAAGTGCTAACATTACAATCTCCCCCTGACCAAGATTGGTAGGTAGTAGGGAATCAACACAACACTGCCAACAATTCTCAATCTATGCATCATAAGCCTAATAATTCTGTTAATAAATCATAACCAATTGAATCCCCATAACAAAAATCATTTTAATTCCTACAATAGACAACATTAAGATTGGCCCCCACGCCCTGACTCCCCATTTTATCAACATTCTGGTCACATAAGACCAAATTATGGGTTAAGACAACACTCAGGGTACCAACATAATAATAGTGCCAATCACCATCCCAAAAACATAATTTATGCTTACCTGATAAATGTATTTCTCTTGTAGTGTATTCAGTCCACGGGTCATCCATTACTTATGGGATTATATCTCCTTCCCAACAGGAAGTTGCAAGAGGATCACCCAAGCACAGCTGCTATATAGCTCCTCCCCTCACATGTCATATCCAGTCATTCGACCGAAACAAGACAAGAAAGGAGAAACCATAGGGTGCAGTGGTGACTGTAGTTTGAATTAAAATTTAGATCTGCCTTAAAAGACAGGGCGGGCCGTGGACTGAATACACTACAAGAGAAATAAATTTATCAGGTAAGCATAAATTATGTTTTCTCTTGTTAAGTGTATTCAGTCCACGGGTCATCCATTACTTATGGGATACCAATACCAAAGCTAAAGTACACGGATGATGGGAGGGACAAGGCAGGAACTTTAAACGGAAGGAACCACTGCCTGTAGAACCTTTCTCCCAAAAACAGCCTCCGAAGAAGCAAAAGTGTCAAATTTGTAAAATTTTGAAAAAGTGTGAAGTGAAGACCAAGTTGCAGCCTTGCAAATCTGTTCAACAGAGGCCTCATTCTTAAAGGCCCAGGTGGAAGCCACAGCTCTAGTGAAATGAGCTGTAATTTTTTCAGGAGGCTGCTGTCCAGCAGTCTCATAGGCTAAGCGTATTATGCTACGAAGCCAAAAAGAGAGAGAAGTAGCCGAAGCTTTTTGACCTCTCCTCTGTCCAGAGTAAACGACAAACAGGGAAGAAGTTTGACGAAAATCTTTAGTTGCCTGCAAATAGAACTTCAGGGCACGGACTACGTCCAGATTATGCAAGAGTCGTTCCTTCTTTGAAGAAGGGTTAGGACACAGTGATGGAACAACAATCTCTTGATTGATATTCCTGTTAGAAACTACCTTAGGTAAGAAAACATAATTTATGCTTACCTGATAAATTCCTTTCTCCTGTAGTGTAGTCAGTCCACGGGTCATCATTACTTATGGGATATTAACTCCTCCCCAACAGGAAGTGCAAGAGGATCACCAAAGCAGAGCTGCTATATAGCTCCTCCCCTCTACGCCACACCCAGTCATTCGACCGAGAACCAAACGAGAAAGGAGAAACTATAGGGTGCAGTGGTGACTGGAGTATAATTTAAAAATTTAGACCTGCCTTAAAAAACAGGGCGGGCCGTGGACTGACTACACTACAGGAGAAAGGAATTTATCAGGTAAGCATAAATTATGTTTTCTCCTGTTAAGTGAAATCAGTCCACGGGTCATCATTACTTATGGGATACCAATACCAAAGCTAAGTACACGGATGACGGGAGGGACAGGCAGAATCTCTATACGGAAGGAACCACTGCCTGAAGAACCTTTCTCCCAAAAACAGCCTCCGAAGAAGCAAAAGTGTCAAATTTGGAAAATTTGGAAAAAGTATGAAGAGAAGACCAAGTTGCAGCCTTGCAAATCTGTTCAACAGAGGCCTCGTTCTTAAAGGCCCAAGTGGAAGCCACAGCTCTAGTAGAATGAGCTGTAATCCTTTCAGGAGGTTGCTGTCCAGCAGTCTCATAGGCTAAGCGTATTATGCTACGAAGCCAAAAGGATAGAGAGGTAGCAGATGCTTTTTGACCTCTCCTCTGTCCAGAATAAACGACAAACAGGGAAGAAGTTTGTCGAAAATCTTTAGTTGCCTGTAAATAAAATTTCAGGGCACGGACTACATCTAGATTGTGCAGAAGTCGTTCCTTCTTTGAAGAAGGGTTAGGACACAATGATGGAACAACAATCTCTTGATTGATATTCTTGTTAGTGACTACCTTAGGTAAGAACCCAGGTTTAGTACGCAGAACTACCTTATCTGAATGAAAAATCAGATACGGAGAATCACAATGTAAGGCTGATAACTCAGAGACTCTACGAGCCGAGGAAATAGCCATTAAAAACAGAACTTTCCAAGATAACAGCTTGATATCAATGGAGTGAAGGGGTTCAAACGGAACACCCTGTAAAACGTTAAGAACTAAGTTTAAGCTCCACGGTGGAGCTACAGTCTTAAACACAGGCTTAATTCTGGCCAAAGCCTGACAAAAAGCCTGAACGTCTGGAACTTCTGACAGACGTTTGTGTAGAAGGATGGACAGAGCTGAGATCTGTCCCTTTAAAGAACTTGCAGATAAACCCTTTTCTAAACCTTCTTATAGAAAAGACAATATCCTAGGAATCCTAACCTTACTCCATGAGTAACCCTTGGATTCGCACCAGTGTAAGTATTTACGCCATATCTTATGGTAAATTTTCCTGGTAACAGGTTTCCTAGCCTGTATGAAGGTATCAATTACTGGCTCCGAAAATCCACGCTTTGATAAAATTAAGCGTTCAATTTCCATGCAGTCAGCTTCAGAGAAATTAGATTTTGATGTTTGAAAGGACCCTGAATTAGAAGGTCCTGTCTCAGAGGCAGAGACCAAGGTGGACAGGATGACATGTCCACTAGATCTGCATACCAGGTCCTGCGTGGCCACGCAGGCGCTATTAGAATCACTGATGCTTTCTCCTGTTTGATCCTGGCAATCAAACGAGGAAGCATCGGGAAGGGTGGAAACACATAAGCCATCCTGAAGGTCCAAGGTGCTGTCAAGGCATCTATCAGGACCGCTCCCGGGTCCCTGGACCTGGACCCGTAACGAGGAAGCTTGGCGTTCCGGCGAGACGCCATGAGATCCATATCTGGTTTGCCCCAACGTCGAAGTATTTGGGCAAAGACCTCCGGATGAAGTTCCCACTCCCCCGGATGAAAAGTCTGGCGACTTAGGAAATCCGCCTCCCAGTTGTCCACTCCTGGGATGTGGATCGCTGACAGGTGGCAAGAGTGAGACTCTGCCCAGCGAATTATCTTTGATACTTCCATCATCGCTAAGGAACTTCTTGTCCCTCCCTGATGGTTGATGTAAGCCACAGTCGTGATGTTGTCCGACTGAAACCTGATGAACCTCAGAGTTGCTAACTGAGGCCAAGCCAGAAGGGCATTGAGAACTGCTCTCAATTCCAGAATGTTTATTGGAAGGAGACTCTCCTCTTGAGTCCATGATCCCTGAGCCTTCAGGGAATTCCAGACAGCGCCCCAACCTAGTAGGCTGGCGTCTGTAGTTACAATTGTCCAGTCTGGCCTGCTGAAGGGCATCCCCCTGGACAGATGTGGCCGAGAAAGCCACCATAGAAGAGAATCTCTGGTCTCCTGATCCAGATTCAGCGTAGGGGACAAATCTGAGTAATCCCCATTCCACTGACTTAGCAAGCACAATTGCAGCGGTCTGAGGTGCAGGCGTGCAAAAGGAACTATGTCCATTGCCGCTACCATTAAGCCGATTACCTCCATGCATTGAGCCACTGACGGGTGTTGAATGGAATGAAGGGCACGGCAAGCATTTAGAAGCTTTGTTAACCTGTCCTCTGTCAGGTAAATTTTCATTTCTACAGAATCTATAAGAGTCCCCAAGAAGGGAACTCTTGTGAGTGGTAAGAGAGAACTCTTCTCCTCGTTTACTTTCCACCCATGCGACCTTAGAAATGCCAGCACTAACTCTGTATGAGACTTGGCAGTTTGAAAGCTTGACGCTTGTATCAGAATGTCGTCTAGGTACGGAGCTACCGAAATTCCTCGCGGTCTTAGTACCGCCAGAAGAGAGCCCAGAAGCTTTGTAAAGATTCTTGGAGCCGTAGCCAACCCGAAGGGAAGAGCTACAAACTGGTAATGCTTGTCTAGGAAGGCAAACCTTAGATACCGGTAATGTTCTCTGTGAATCGGTATGTGAAGGTAAGCATCCTTTAAATCCACTGTGGTCATGTACTGACCTCTTTGGATCATGGGTAAGATTGTCCGAATAGTTTCCATCTTGAATGATGGAACTCTTAGGAATTTGTTTAGGATCTTTAAATCCAATATTGGTCTGAAGGTTCCCTCTTTTTTGGGAACCACAAACAGATTTGAGTAAAACCCTTGTCCGTGTTCCGACCGCGGAACTGGATGGATCACTCCCATTAGTAAAAGGTCTTGTACACAGCGTAGAAACGCCTCTTTCTTTATCTGGTTTGTTGACAACCTTGAAAGGTGAAATCTCCCTTGTGGAAGAGAAGCTTTGAAGTCCAGAAGATATCCCTGAGATATGATCTCCAACGCCCAGGGATCCTGGACATCTCTTGCCCAAGCCTGGGCGAAGAGAGAGAGCCTGCCCCCCACTAGATCCGTTACCGGATCGGGGGCCCTCACTTCATGCTGTCTTAGGGGCAGCAGCAGGTTTTCTGGCCTGCTTTCCCTTGTTCCAGGCCTGGTTAGGTTTCCAACCTTGTCTGTAGCGAGCAACAGCTCCTTCCTGTTTTGGAGCAGAGGAAGTTGAAGCTGCTCCTGCCTTGAAGTTACGAAAGGCACGAAAATTAGACTGTCTAGCCCTGGGTTTGGCTCTGTCTTGAGGCAGGGCATGGCCTTTACCTCCCGTAATATCAGCGATAATTTCTTTGAAACCGGGCCCGAATAAAGTCTGCCCCTTGAAAGGTATGTTAAGTAATTTCGATTTAGAAGTTACATCAGCTGACCAGGATTTTAGCCACAGCGCTCTGCGTGCCTGAATGGCGAATCCGGAATTCTTAGCCGTAAGTTTAGTTAAATGTACTACGGCATCAGAAATAAATGAATTAGCTAGCTTAAGAGTTTTAAGCTTGAGTGAAATCTCATCTAATGTCGCTGAGTCAAGGGTCTCTTCCAGAGACTCAAACCAAAATGCTGCCGCAGCCGTGACAGGCGCAATGTATGCAAGGGGTTGTAATATAAAACCTTGTTGAACAAACATTTTCTTAAGGTAACCCTCTAACTTTTTATCCATTGGATCTGAAAAGACACAGCTATCCTCCACCGGGATAGTGGTACGCTTAGCTAAAGTAGAAACTGCTCCCTCCACCTTAGGGACCGTTTGCCATAAGTCCCGTGTGGTGGCGTCTATTGGAAACATTTTTCTGAATATAGGAGGGGGTGAGAAAGGCACACCGGGTCTATCCCACTCCTTAGTAATAATTTCAGTAAGTCTCTTAGGTATAGGAAAAACGTCAGTACTCGTCGGTACCGCAAAATATTTATCCAACCTACACATTTTCTCTGGGATTGCAACTGTGTTACAATCATTCAGAGCCGCTAACACCTCCCCTAGCAATACACGGAGGTTTTCCAGCTTAAACTTAAAATTTGAAATGTCTGAATCCAGTTTATTTGGATCAGATCCGTCACCCGCAGAATGAAGCTCTCCGTCCTCATGCTCTGCAAATTGTGACGCAGTATCAGACATGGCCCTAGCATTATCAGTATACTCTGTTCTCATCCCAGAGTGATCTCGTTTAAGTTCTGGCAATTTAGACAAAACTTCAGTCATAACATTAGCCATGTCTTGTAGAGTGATTTGTAATGGCCGCCCTGATGTACTTGGCGTTACAATATCACACACCTCCTGAGCGGGAGATGCAGGTACTGACACGTGAGGCAAGTTAGTCGGCATAACTTCCCCCTCGTTGTCTGGTGAATGTTGCTTAACATGTACAGATTGACTTTTATTTAAAGTAGCATCAATGCAATTAGTACATAAATTTCTATTGGGCTCCACCTTGGCTTTTGAACATATTGCACAAAGAGATTCCTCTGTGTCAGACATGTTTAAACAAACTAGCAATTAGACTAGCAAGCTTGGAAATACTTTTCAACTAAATTTACAAGCAATATGTAAAAACGTTACTGTGCCTTTAAGAAGCACACAAAAAAACTGTCACAGTTGAATAACAATGAACCGGATAAGTTATAGAAACCAAATTTAGCAAAGGATTGCACACATTAGCAATGGATGATTAACCCTTAATATCAGAAAAAAACGTATAACAATTGAAAATATAAGCGTTTTTATCACAGTCAAGCACAGTCTCACAGGTCTGCTGTGAGTGATTACCTCCCTCAAAACTAGTTTTGAAGACCCCTGAGCTCTGTGGAGACGTCCTGGATCATGCAGGGAGAAAAAGACAGACTGTGACTGAATTACTGATGCGTAGTAAAAGCGCCAAAATAGGCCCCTCCCACTCACACTACAACAGTGAGGGAAGCTCAGTAAACTGTTTTAATTTAAAACAAACGACAGCCATGTGGAAAATAAAGCCCAAAACAATTTTCACCAAGTACCTCAGATAATTAAACGATTTAACATGCCAGTAAACGTTTAAAATCTAATATATGAAATGTCATTAAAAAGCCTGCTGCTAGTCGCTCACACTGCAAGTTAGGCTAAAAGTTATATGCATACAGTATTTTCCCAGTGAAGTGCCATTCCCCAGAAATACTTAAGTGTAAACATATATACATATCAGCCTGATACCAGTTGCTACTACTGCATTTAAGGCTGTACTTACATTATATCGGTATTAGCAGTATTTTCTCAGTCAATTCCATTCCTTAGAAAATAATATACTGCAACATACCTCTTTGCAGGTGAACCTGCCCGCTGTCCCCTGATCTGAAGTTACCTTACTCCTCAGAATGGCCGAGAACAGCAAACGGATCTTAGTTACGTCCGCTAAGATCATATACAAAAACTCAGGTAGATTCTTCTTCAAATTCTGCCTGAGAAGGAAACAACACACTCCGGTGCCGTTTAAAATAACAAACTTTTGATTGAAGATATAAAAAACTAAGTTTAATCACCACAGTCCTCTCACACATCCTATCTATTAGTTGGGTGCAAGAGAATGACTGGGTGTGACGTAGAGGGGAGGAGCTATATAGCAGCTCTGCTTGGGTGATCCTCTTGCACTTCCTGTTGGGGAGGAGTTAATATCCCATAAGTAATGATGACCCGTGGACTGACTACACTTAACAGGAGAAACCAGGTTTAGTACGCAGAACTACCTTGTCTGAATGGAAAATCAGATAAGGAGAATCACAATGTAAGGCAGATAACTCAGAGACTCTACGAGCCGAGGAAATAGCCATCAAAAACAGAACTTTCCAAGATAATAGCTTAATATCAATGGAATGAAGGGGTTCAAACGGAACACCTTGAAGAACTTTAAGAACAAAGTTTAAACTCCACGGCGGAGCAACAGTCTTAAACACAGGCTTAATCCTAGCCAAAGCCTGACAAAAAGCCTGAACGTCTGGAACTTCTGCCAGACGTTTGTGTAGAAGAATAGACAGAGCAGAAATCTGTCCCTTTAACGAACTAGCAGATAAGCCCTTTTCTAAACCCTCTTGTAGAAAAGACAATATCCTAGGAATCCTAACCTTACTCCATGAGTAACTCTTGGATTCGCACCAGTATAAATATTTACGCCATATCTTATGGTAAATTTTTCTGGTAACAGGTTTCCGAGCCTGTATTAAGGTATCAATAACCGACTCCGAGAAGCCACGCTTTGATAGAATCAAGCGTTCAATCTCCATGCAGTCAGCCTCAGAGAAATTAGATTTGGATGATTGAAAGGACCCTGAATTAGAAGGTCCTGCCTCAGAGGCAGAGACCATGGTGGACAGGACGACATGTCCACTAGGTCTGCATACCAGGTCCTGCGTGGCCACGCAGGCGCTATCAGAATCACTGATGCTCTTTCCTGTTTGATCTTGGCAATCAGTCGAGGAAGCATCGGGAATGGTGGAAACACATAAGCCATGTTGAAGACCCAAGGGGCTGTCAGAGCATCTATCAGCACCGCTCCCGGGTCCCTGGACCTGGATCCGTAACGAGGAAGCTTGGCGTTCTGGCGAGACGCCATGAGATCCAGATCTGGTTTGCCCCAACGATGAATCAGTTGAGTGAAGACCTCCGGGTGAAGTTCCCACTCCCCCGGATGAAAAGTCTGGCGACTTAGAAAATCCGCCTCCCAGTTCTCCACGCCTGGGATGTAGATCGCTGACAGATGGCAAGAGTGCGACTCTGCCCAGCGAATTATCTTTGAGACTTCCAACATTGCTAGGGAACTCCTGGTTCCCCCTTGATGGTTGATGTAAGCCACAGTCGTGATGTTGTCCGACTGAAATCTGATGAACCTCAGAGTTGCTATCTGAGGCCAAGCCAGAAGAGCATTGAGTATTGCTCTCAACTCCAGAATATTTATTGGGAGGAGTTTCTCCTCCTGAGTCCATAATCCCTGAGCCTTCAGGGAGTTCCAGACTGCGCCCCAACCTAGAAGGCTGGCATCTGTTGTTACAATCGTCCAATCTGGCCTGCGAAAGGTCATACCCTTGGACAGATGGACCCGAGAAAGCCACCAGAGAAGAGAATCTCTGGTCTCTTGGTCCAGACTTAGCAGAGGGGACAAATCTGAATAATCCCCATTCCACTGACTTAGCATGCATAATTGCAGCGATCTGAGATGCAGGCGCGCAAATGGCACTATGTCCATTGCCGCTACCATTAAGCCGATTACTTCCATGCACTGAGCCACTGACGGGCGTGGAACGGAATGAAGGACACGGCAAGCATTTAGAAGCTTTGATAACCTGGACTCCGTCAGGTAAATTTTCATCTCTACAGAATCTATAAGAGTCCCTAGAAAGGAGACTCTTGTGAGTGGTGATAGAGAACTCTTTTCCACGTTCACTTTCCACCCATGCGACCTCAGAAATGCCAGAACTATCTCTGTATGAGACTTGGCCATTTGAAAGCTTGACGCCTGTATCAGGATGTCGTTTAGAAACGGAGCCACCGCTATGCCTCGAGGTCTTAGAACCGCCAGAAGTGAGCCCAGAACCTTTGTAAAGATTCTCGGGGCCGTAGCCAACCCGAAGGGAAGAGCTACAAACTGGTAATGCCTGTCTAGAAAAGCAAATCTTAGGTACCGATAATGATCTTTGTGAATCGGTATATGAAGGTAGGCATCCTTTAAGTCTACCGTGGTCATGTATTGACCCTCTTGGATCATGGGTAGGATGGTTCGAATAGTTTCCATTTTGAATGATGGAACTCTTAGGAATTTGTTTAAGATTTTTAGGTCCAAGATTGGCCTGAAGGTTCCCTCTTTCTTGGGAACCACAAACAGGTTCGAGTAAAACCCTTGCCCTTGTTCCGTCCGCGGAACTGGGTGGATCACCCCCATGACTAAGAGGTCTTGCACACAGCGTAGAAATGCCTCTTTCTTTATTTGGTTTGCTGATAACCTTGAAAGATGAAATCTCCCTTGTGGAGGAGATGCTTTGAAGTCCAGAAGATATTCCTGAGACATGATCTCCAACGCCCAGGGATCCTGGACATCTCTTGCCCAAGCCTGGGCGAAGAGAGATAGTCTGCCCCCCACTAGATCCGTTTCCGGATAGGGGGCCCTCTCTTCATGCTGTCTTAGGGGCAGAAGAAGGCTTTCTGGCCTGCTTGCCCTTGTTCCAGGACTGGTTAGTTTTCCAGCCCTGTCTATAACGAGCAACAGGTCCTTCCTGTTTTGGAGCGGAGGAAGTTGATGCTGTTCCTGCCTTGAAGTTACGAAAGGCACGAAAATTAGACTGTTTGGCCTTTGACTTGGCCCTGTCCTGAGGAAGAGTATGACCCTTACCCCCAGTAATGTCAGCAATAATTTCTTTCAAGCCGGGCCCGAATAAGGTCTGCCCTTTGAAAGGAATATTAAGCAATTTAGATTTAGAAGTCACGTCAGCTGACCAGGATTTAAGCCATAGCGCTCTGCGCGCCTGGATGGCGAATCCGGAGTTCTTAGCCGTTAGTTTGGTTAAATGTACAACGGCATCAGAAACAAATGCATTAGCTAGCTTAAGTGCTTTAAGCTTGGCCATAATCTCATCCAATGGAGCTGTGCGAATGGCCTCTTCCAGAGACTCAAACCAGAATGCCGCAGCAGCAGTGACAGGCGCAATGCATGCAAGGGGCTGTAAGATAAAACCTTGTTGAACAAACATTTTCTTAAGGTAACCTTCTAATTTTTATCCATTGGATCCGAAAAAGCACAACTATCCTCCACCGGGATAGTGGTACGCTTAGCTAAAGTAGAAACTGCTCCCTCCACCTTAGGGACCGTCTGCCATAAGTCTCGTGTGGTGGCGTCTATTGGGAACATTTTTCTAAATATCGGAGGTGGGGAGAAGGGCACACCGGGTCTATCCCACTCCTTGCTAATAATTTCTGTAAGCCTTTTAGGTATAGGAAAAACGTCAGTACACACCGGTACCGCAAAGTATCTATCCAACCTACATACTTTCTCTGGAATTGCAACCGTGTTACAATCATTCAGAGCCGCTAATACCTCCCCTAGCAATACGCGGAGGTTCTCAAGCTTAAATTTAAAATTAGAAATCTCTGAATCCGGTCTCCCTGGATCAGATCCGTCACCCACAGAATGAAGCTCTCCGTCCTCATGTTCTGCAAATTGTGACGCAGTATCAGACATGGCTCTCACATCATCAGCGCGCTCTGTCCTTAACCCAGAGCTATCGCGCTTGCCTCTTAATTCAGGCAATTTAGATAATACCTCTGTCATAACAGCAGCCATGTCTTGCAAAGTGATTTGTATGGGCCTCTCTGATGCACTTGGCGCCACAATATCACGCGCCTCCTGAGCGGGAGGCGAAGGTACTGACACGTGAGGAGAGTTAGTCGGCATAACTTCCCCCTCGTTGTCTGGTGATAATTTCTTTACAGACATAGATTGACTTTTATTCAAAGTGACATCAATACATTTAGTACACAAATTTCTGTGGGGCTCCACATTGGCCTTCAAACATAGTGAACAAACAGATTCATCTGTGTCAGACATGTTTAAACAGACTCGCAATGAGACTAGCAAGCTTGGAAAATCCTTTCAAATAAATTTACAAGCAATATAAAAAACGCTACTGCGCCTTTAAGAAGCACAAAAAAACGTCACAGTTGAAATAACCATGAACCAAATCAGTTATAGCAACCAAATTTTCACAGTAAATGTATTACGTTAAAAAAGTATTGCACCCACTAGCAAATGGATGATTAACCCCTTAATACCCAAAAACGGATAATCAATTTAACAATTAACGTTTTTATCACAGTCAAACACACTGTCACAGGTCTGCTGTGACTGATTACCTCCCTCAAAATGACTTTTGAAGACCCCTGAGCTCTCTAGAGACGTCCTGGATCAAGGAGGAAGAAGCAGGAAGACTGAAACTGAATTTTTACTGCGCAAAAAAGCGCTAAAATAGGCTCCTCCCACTCCTATTACAACAGTGGGAAACCTCAGTTAATCGTTTCTATATAGAAATAAACAACAGCCATGTGGAAAATCATGCCCCAAAAGATTTATCACCAAAGTACCTCACAAAAAAACGAATAACATGCCAGTAAACGTTTTAAACATACACTTTAAAAGTTAGGTAGTGTTATAAATAAGCCTGCTACCAGTCGCTTCTACTGCAGTTAAGGCTTATACAATACTTCAGTATTAACAGTATTTTCTTAGTCAAATTCCATTCCTTAGAAAATTAGTTATTGTACATACATTCATCAGCCTGATACCAGTCGCTGCTGCATTTAAGGCTGTACTTACATTACATCGGTATCAGCAGTATTTTCTTAGTCAATTCCATTCCTTAGAAAAATAATTTACTGCACATACCTTGTTTGCAGGATTCCCCACATGCTATTCCCTTTCTGAAAGTTACCCCACTCCTCAGAATGTGCGAGAACAGCCAGTGGATCTTAGTTACTTCTGCTAAGATTATAGAAAACGCAGGCAGATTCTTCTTCTAAATACTGCCTGAGAACAAACAGCACACTCCGGTGCCATTTAAAATAACAAACTTTTGATTGAAGAAATAAACTAAATATAAAAAACACCACAGACCTCTCACAATGACCTATCTAGTTGAGTTGCAAGAGAATGACTGGGTATGACATGTGAGGGGAGGAGCTATATAGCAGCTCTGCTTGGGTGATCCTCTTGCAACTTCCTGTTGGGAAGGAGATATAATCCCATAAGTAATGGATGACCCGTGGACTGAATACACTTAACAAGAGAAACACAATTTAATGAACCCTCACACTCCTCTTGGAACCAGGGACCTCCCCCGCTTATGGGCCCCATCGCCGACACTGATCAGAGAGGTAAACATTCCTTTGCACATTGAAATAGATACCAGGCCCTGTCTAATAATGATATTGAATCTGTTAATACTGTTCCATCACCATTGGCCCAATCACATTTTTTAGGGACCAGTTGCCATTTACAGGATCCTCTAGTTTGGCAACCTGCCTCAGGACTAGCACTACCCCAAAGGTTAAAAGACAATTAGGAAGCGGGGATCTAGAGGAAGAGCCCTCACCCACCAAAAGGACAAATTGCAGAGACTAAAGAAGGGTATCTTCAACTTATCCTCTCATCCTCTTACTGACGAAGAGGTCAGAGTCCTCGGTAGGGGACTCTCCTTTTGCCCATCTAACCATTTCAATGTCTACGAATTATACGTAGATATTAAAAGCTATACAAGGAAGCTATCCTTGCAAAAATATTTTGCGGAGACACAGATTAAGGATGATTTGCTGAGACCTATAGTCACAGACACTATTAGCTCACAAGTGAGGGAAGGTTGCTTCACATATGAACCACACACACTAATGGAAGATCTATTTGACAATTTTATTCATACCAATTTGAAAATAAAATCTTCTTTTGTACCTCCCAAATCCAATACTAATAACAGAGATCTTTTCTAACTTAGTAATAGAAGACCTGAACAAACTCTCTAAGAAAATTAAAAAACTGAGCTATAAAAATAATCCGAATCCAGGTGAAAGGAAGGCTCTGTTGGGACTCACAAAAAAACCTAATCTTGTGATCAGGCAGGCGGATAAGGGGGGGGATAGTTCTGCAGGACTTGCAGGACTATCTAAGTAAAGCCAACCATATCCTTAATGATAAGGAGTATTACAGTACTTTGTATGGTGATCCAACTCTGAAATACCAACAAGAATTATATGACATCCTCTTATCAGGACTTGATAAGGGTATACTCACCAGGAAGGAAATGGAATTTTGTTTCCCTAAGTACCCCAGCACTGCATTCTATTACCACCTCCCCAAAATCCATAAAGATCCCCTCGAACCCCAGGGCCTTCCCATCATTGCAGGAATCGGTAGCCTAACCGATTCCTTGTCCGCTTATATTGATTTTTTTCTGCAAAAGTTTGTTATTTCCCTGGCATCATACATCAGGGATTCAACAGACTTGTTACTTAAATTACAAGCTATATCAATGGATGATTGTTGGTGGAACACCTGTGATGTCGGAGCCCTATACTCTAACATCAAACATGAGTTGGGGGTACAAGCTGTACGTTCATATCTAGAACAAGATATTTATATGCCGGACACACAGAGTGATTTTATCATCCAACTCATCACTTTCATTTTACAACACAAATATTTTCTTTATCAAGGTAAATATTATTTACAGAAGAAAGAAACGGCCATGGGCACCAGGTTCGCACCCAGCTTTGCGAAACTATTTATGGGACAATTTGAAAACACTTATATATATGAATCCCGCTTTGCAGCAAACCTGGTGTTCTATGGCTGTTACATCGATGATCGCCTTTTTATCTCCAGAGGACCACATACACGTAGAACAGAATTAATTAATTATCTTAATAATAATTATTTTGGTATATCCTTCACCCATAGTATACATAAGGACAGGATCGAGTTTTTGGACTTAGTCTCGATTAGGAATTCGGATGGGGCAGTTTCTTCTAAGACCTTCTTCAAAACAGTAGATTGTAACGGCTTCTTACATTTCGAGAGTAATCACTACCTTAGCTGGAAAACCAATGTGCCATATGGCCAATTTAAGAGGATTAGAAGGAACTGCTCCACCCTATCAGATTATGATGAGCAGGCTGGGGTGCTTGGGGAGCGCTGCCTGGAGAAGAGATACCCTAAAGAACTTATTATGAAAGAGCTCACTAGTCACTCACAAAAGTCAAGGACAATTTTAAGGATAGTAACCCCCCTATTCATAACCAGATACAACTCTAATTATCGTGAGATTAATAGAATTTTACTCAAACTTTGGCCCATCCTGACAAATGATCACACACTTAAGAAAATTATTGGAGCCAAACCTAAAGTAGTCTATAAAAGAGCCCCCACTTTGAAGGCCATTTTGGCCCCCAGTAGAAGTGAGAGATAAACCCACCCTCAAGCATAACTTCATAGATGGAGTTGGGCCCAAATAAAAAGTCTCTAGGTGTGGAAAGAAAAGATGTGGGCCCCATCCGATATATGCAGCGTCGCCGGCAACGTTGGTTTTTGCGCGGGTTTGGTATCCTATATACAGCGCCGCATATAAATGCGGCACGTATATTTTACCCGTCGGACGTAGTTTTTTCCCCATAGACTAACATATAAAACCCGCGCAATTTGGTATCCAATATCCAGCGTAAGGCCTTACGTGGCGAAAATGCCTGCAAAAAAAAAACCTAACACCTAATGCATGCGCAATGTCTATCTACCTGTCAACTGCAATCCCCACACCGCAATAACTAATAAAGTGTATTAACCCCTAAACCGCCGCTCCCGGAGCCCACCGCCACCTACATTATATGTATTAACCCCTAAATCGCCGCTCCCGGACCCCGCCGCACCTAAATTAAGTGTCTAACCCCTAAACTGCCGCTCCCGGACCCCGCCGCCACCTACGTTAAATTTATTAACCCCTTATCTGACCCCCCCTACACCACCGCCACCTACATTAAATTTATTAACCCCTAGTCTGACCCCCTACACCGCTACCACCTACATTAAATGTATTGCCCCCTAAACCTAAGTCTAACCCTAACACCCCCTAACTTAATTATTATTTAAATAAATCTAAATAATATTAATATTATTAACTAAATTATTCCTATTTAAAACTAAATACTTACCTATAAAATAAACCCTAAGATAGCTACAATATAATTAAATTAACTAAATAGAATTGACCTCACATTCTATTGGCTAATCCAATCAGCCAATCGGATTGAACCTCAATCCGATTGGCTGATTAAGTCAACAAATAGGATTTTTCCTACCTTAATTCCAATTGGCTGATAGAATCCTATCAGCCAATCAGAATTCGAGGGATGCCATCTTGGATAATGTCATTTAAAGGAATATTCATTCGTCATTAGTCCGTTGACCGAGAAGGATGTTCCGCGCCGGAGGTCTTCAAGATGGAGCCGTTCCTCGTCAGATGGATGAAGATAGAAGATGCCGCTTGGATGAAGATGTTTGCCAGTCCGGATGTCCTCTTCTGCCTGGATAGGATGAATACTTCTGCCGGTCCGGATGTCCTCTTCTGCCCCATCGGATGACCACTGGTACCCAGCTGGGTGAAAACGGCTCAAGGTATGGTGATCTTCAATGGGGTAGTGTTAGGTTTTTTTAAGGGGGGATCGGGTGGGTTTTAGAGTAGGGGTGTGTGGGTGGTGAGTTGTAATGTTGGGGGGGGGGGTATTGTATTTCTTTTTTTTACAAGTAAAAGAGCTGATTACTTTGGGGCAATGCCCCGCAAAAGGCCCTTTTAAGGGCTATTTGTAATTTAGTTTAGGATAGGGAATTTTATTATTTTGGGGGGCTTATTTTATTAGGGGGCTTAGATTAGGTGTAATTAGATTAAACTTTTTGTAATTTAGTGTTTGTTTTTTTGTAATATAGTTTAGTTTATTTAATTGTATTTTATTTTAGATAATTGTAGTTAATTAATTTAATTAATTTATTGATAGTGTATTGTTAGGTGTATTTGTAACTTAGGTTAGGATTTATTTTACAGGTAATTTTGTAATTATTTTAACTAGGTAGCTATTAAATAGTTATTAACTATTTAATAGCGATTGTACCTAGCTAAAATAAATAAAAAAGTTACCTGTAAAATAAATATAAATCCTAAAATAGCTACAATGTAATTAATAATTATATTGTAGCTATCTTAGGGTTTATTTTATAGGTAATTATTTAGTTTTAAATAGGAATAATTTAGTTAATAATATTAATATTATTTAGATTTATTTAAATAATAATTAAGTCAGGGGGTGTTAGGGTTAGACTTAGGTTTAGGGGGTAATATATTTAATGTAGGTGGCGGCGGTGTAGGGGGGTCAGATTAGAGGTTAATATATTTAATGTAGGTGGCGGCGGTGTAGGGGGGTCAGATTAGGGGTTAATAAATTTAATGTAGGTGGCGGCGGGGTCCGGGAGCGGCAGTTTAGGGGTTAAACACTTTATTTAGGTGCGGCGGGGTCCAGGAGCGGCGGTTTAGGGGTTAATACTAGGATAGGTTTATTGCGGTGTGGGCTATGGCAGTTTAGGGGTTAATAATTAGGCTTATTGCGTTATGGGGGGTTGTCGGTCTAGGGGTTAATACATTTATTATTAGGAGTGAGATGGGGGATTGCGGATATAGGGGTATACGTGTCAGGCTTATTTTTGGGAGGCGTGTTAGACAGTTACGGGAGATTTAATACTTTAGTTCGTTTTTTTAGGCGCAGGCAGTTTCTAAAGTGCCGTAAGTCACTGGCGACTCCAGAAATTTGTAGTTACGCTTATTTCTGGACATCGCTAGTTTGTCCGACTTACGGCACTTTAGTAACTGCCAGCGGGGTATATGTAATCCCCCGATGTGTGAGGTGAAACTACGGGCAGCGCGGGTTCCCTCGCTTGCGCCGAAAACTACGCCGTATATCGGATCGTGCCCGTGGAATGTGCTCTTATATCTCACATCGCGTATCCACCTTTACCTTAGAGACAACGGGCGAATCTTTTAATAAGAAGAATTCCATGACCTACAAATCTTCTTTCGTGGTCTACCTATTAAATTGCGACTGTGGGGCCCAATATGAGGGCCACACTTGTGTCTAAATGTTCATGGGACACAGAAAAATCCTATGACAATATTGCCCATTTAACATGTATCTAGAGTTCAAGCCAATGCTTTCATGACCCTTAGGAGACGTGAGCCCTATTGGATCATGAAACTACAGACCTTCCAACCCAATGGTCTCAATGAAAACCTTGATTTGGCAGCTTTTATTTGAATCATCAAAAGGCATTTTTGCTGATCCCTTAGTTTCACTTGATTTTATTCGGAGACAGCACACGGTCTGTGTATTAATGTCTCCAAATACTAGCAGCATCTAGTTTATCCGTGGGTGGGTTATTGTTTCTCCCCTGTGTCTTATCTTATCGAACCCCTTTCTATTCCACTTTTGTGGGATACACATAAAGTGACCAAATTTTGATCAATATAGTACTCCTGGTACAAATATATAGTTATATATACATTTATCAGATGCTTCAATATTTAATCTATACTTCTCTATTTGATAGTTGGGGTTGTACTCCATACGGTATACAGCAGTGAAAAACTGATATTCTTGTCTGCATGTAGAATATACCCTCAAATAGTAAGATTGATGTTACTCCACTAGTACCCACATTTTATTTACATATCCCTTATGTGGATCACCCGCTTAGGGGTTTATTGAACAGAGGTGGTCAGTTAATGACTATACCTTCATAGTAGTATTTATATCACTGCTTTTCCCTCTTCGAGGGTTATATCTCGTGCATGAGAGATACCACCATTACTATTATTATTTTGCCCACATTTATTATGTCATATTTAATCACCCTAGAGGATACTTTACCTCATCGTATCCATATTGGGAGGTGTTGATTTAACTTAACATTTTACAATAAGTCCTTTATTATTAGGTTAGCACACACACTGTTTATTATTTTCATTATATTCACTTTGGATTTTCATCACTCACTATAGCTTTTGTATATGTTAAAGATTTACTGTATATACATACACACTAGTCACCTATTATTGTTCATTCACATACACAGGCCCTACATCAATATTTCACTACCCCTGTATAGTCAAGGGGTTAATAACACCATACACTCGATCTTAGTTTTTTTCACATGTCCCTTAATCTTTCCCTTTTCAAGTTTAGCTGGCATTTCAAATTTGTATCTTTAGTACACTTTAGCTTATGTTGTTAATCGTCTCACACACGTAAGATCACACATTCACGAGTTTTCTTATACTCCTTTTTTTAGTACAAGTTAAATTATCATTCAAATGAGCCATTTATTATTAATAATATAGGTAATTTCTTGTGGCTTCGATACACATCGTTAGTTGACATGGGAATCCCTCTGTTTACTACGTACGGTTCAGAATGCATGAGCCGAAGCCTAAAAAAAGGTAATGCTGCTATTACTATGTAAATGATGGCTCCAAGCAGTATATTCGTCAGTACACACGCCCCCTAGATACTGACTTTACGACAGGAGATTGGACAGACTACCTTACTACGCAGATTACTATTTGACAGATCATTTCATTATGCAGATGACGACTTTTAGCATTGGGCATACACGTCAGGATATACGCACACTTAGAGATTCACTATACGATAGAGGATTGGACAGATTCTTACACACCCTCGGCTGACATGAAGCCATAGTGTGATCAAAACATGGACCGAATTAAAAATCATACAGACACCACTGTTGACACAACAGAGAAAAAAACTCCCCACAGAGGAGCACACTCCGTCCGAAGGACAAGTCAGGCCTTAAAGTTTATAACCAGTACCGAAGGTGGATGAGAACTCTGGCCTACCTGCTTGCAAGCCCAATGAGCTAGCCCCTATGTCGCAACATAGGGTCCCTAAAAAAAACTGGGCAGACCTCACAGGGGATAAGAACCGGGAAACCTGGAGAACAGGTACAGGCCTCACTCGTATTACCCAGCACAAAGGGAAGAGAACAACCTTAGCCGGAGGTCAATACCCCCCCACAGCAAGGTACTAGGCCACAACAAAGTCACTCAATTTCTCTAGAGCCCAAAGGCCCCAAGGGCAGCACTAAGGGAATTGAAATAAGACCAGAGACACCCGAAAGAAAGTAGAAAGAAAGGCTTGGCAGAAAAACATCCCCTAAGCAAAAAGCTTGGAAAAAGAGACAACACCTTCTATCGCCCCAGATATGGAGACGACTAACTCCCGAAGGAAGACAGAGCCTCAACGCCTTCACTTCCTAATTATGCAGCCAAAAAAGCCAGACGAAGTCCAGAAAGTCTCGACCCAAAGGAAGAGAACCTCTAAAAGGACACTTCCAAAGAGACCATGAAAGGCAAAACCGTAAGAACTGCGGTATGAAGGACTTAAATCCTCCAAGTCTCCAACCCACAACGGGAAGGAACACTCTAGTTCCCAAAAATTCGGAAACAACTGAGCATGTCGCTGTGGATCTCAACAGAGTCCCGGCCCACTAGATTGAAAGGAGGATTAGGACTGAACCAATTACCCATGCCCCTATGCAACCACGGACCCTCAAGTCCTCTCAGGATGCTAAGTGAAGCTTGTAAAACAAGACAATCACACAAATCATATTGTGATCACAAGGCGCCCTCACCGGACCAACCGGACATAAAAAGGTGCCACGTGTCTGAACTAGGCTTCAAAGACAGAAGGATTTGTACCCAGTCAGGACCAGCCTGAAACCAAGGGCCCCAGCACTGTCAAGGCCACATAGATTCTCCCCTGATGATGGAGGGATAAGGAACAGTCAGACCGAGTTTTGTAAACAGAGCGACCAGAAAATCGCGAGTATCAATTCCAGAGAGGAAAGTTTCCGAAGGAAACATCACACCACAACATGAGCTTTAAACCAAATAAAAATCATTTTTACCAGATGAAAATAAAAGATAAGGCAACACGAAGGTTATCGCCCAGGAAGAACAGACAGACCTGCAGGACCAGCCCAACAGGGGTTCGAGACTTCCAAACTCAAAACTGTAAAAAGATACACAAATAACAAAGACTATAAGAAGATTACTTTATCCCCTTATGTCTATGTATGCAAGCCAGTCGAAGAGTAAGACTGAGAATCCCCAGACTCATTAAGCGAAGGATCCTCCAGCAACGGCAAAAACGTGCCTAAGTAGGACACAAAGGCGCGCCAGTCGATAACGAAAAGCGCAACATACCTCCGCCGGGACAAAAGGAAACACCGGCCCCGAAGGTTGACCCTCTGAGGCCTCAGGGGCAGTCGCTCCCTGGAAGGCTGAACTGGACCAGGCGATCCCATGGCTGACGAGCCCTGGTTAACGAAACGCGGACAATATCGTATTCACACTCCCGGGAGGTGCAGATGCGCCAGCGATATGGCCATGCGGAACCGCGACGTAACCTCCGGTGGGAACAGGCCACACTCCCTAGGAAGGATAAGTAGCGTTTGGGTTACCTGCATGCGTAGTAAGAGTTGATGGTAGTGAACTTGTCTTGTGAGAAATAGGATCCCCAAAGACGGCTAGCTCAGTGGGCACCCGATTCCCCGATCCCGATGAACAGAGCACTCAAAAACAGCATTTGGAACATAACTGATGGGCATGTACCACCCGGGCCAATTCATATTCTTTGCGAGAGTCTGAATCAGAAACATCCGTCTCCAAGAATCCTCCATAACTGGGACACTGCCGACTCCAGAGAGCCAGACACCAGCGGACCAGGATTTCTCCGTCGCCATGCGGTCAGGAAAACGGAAATGGGGTAAACCGTGCATTCCATGCAAAAGCGCGCGCCACCGAAAAGGCCGCATCACTAGACATAGGCCGTTATGTTCCAAAATAGCCATGAGCCGAAGAAACACTACACAGTAGCAGACAGAATCACATAAACATGATTATAAACCCCCCTGTTCAATAATCCCCCTCAGGAGATATTAAAGGGACACTGTACCCAAAACTTTTCTTTCGTGATTCAGATTGAGCATGAAATTTTAAGCAACTTTCTAATTTACTCCTATTATCAAATTTTCTTCATTCTCTTGGTATCTTTATTTGAAATGCAAGAATGTAAGTTTAGATGCCGGCCCATTTTTGGTGAACAACCTGGGTTGTCCTTGCTGATTGGTGGATAAATTCATCCACCAATAAAAAAGTGCTGTCCAGAGTACTGAAACCAAAAAAAAAGCTTAGATGCCTTCTTTTTCAAATAATGATAGCAAGAGAACGAAGAAAAATTGATAATAGGAGTAAACTAGAAAGTTGCTTAAAATTGCATTGTCTTTCTGAATTACAAAAGAAAAAATTTGGGTACAGTGTCCCTTTAACCCTCGATTCCTAGATACAAAAAGGAGCCTCACTGAGACCCTATTTTAAAGTTATCACCGAAAGATTGTAGCCCCTCTCTGATATAAACAGTTGAAATTACAATACATCCATGATGAAAGTAAAATGAAACGATCTTACCGGAATCTAAGCCGTGGAACAGGAACACGGCCCTTCAAGTGTGACAGATAGTAGCGTCGCCTCTGCCATGGACTTGAGAGAAAAAAGCAGGCTGCGAAACTCGTCAATGCTGATTGCTCGTGGAGCTGTTAATATGAGTTGGAATGGTTTCACAGAAAGACTCTCCCTGCATCTCCGGACTCTAACTTTCAGTCATGCTCTCACTGAGAGGCTGAAAGGACTACTTAAAATTCCAGTCCCATGCCGAAGAGTACTACCCTCCATAAGAGACTATCGAAAACTTCTGACACTTCTCTGCCAACCTCCTGGGACGAAAGGCAAAGAATGACTGGGGAATGAGGGAAGTGTGAGGAGTATTTAAGCCTTTAGCTGGGGTGTCTTTGCCTCCTTCTGGTGGTCAGGTTCTAAATTCCCAAAAGTAATGAATGCAGCTGTAGACTCTTTCCATTTATGAAGAAAAAGACAAACTTAAAATATTGCGATTGTCTTAACGTAGTGGAAAATAAAACTACTTGTGCGTTAACCCGATTGTGTTTAACCAAGTGCGCTAACCCGCATGAAAATTTTAATATTTCACTTTCCATTTTTCTTCACATAGCAGAATATGTTACATTTTTTATTTATTTATTAATTTATTTATTTTCTGTAATGTAGGGATCCCTCCATACCCTCCTACCTCCCTGACCCCTCAAAAATAATTATTCTCTTTCCCCTCCCCTACTGCACCACCATATTTGTTACTGGAAATATGCCAGTGTGCAGTCTGGGGATGGGGGGTTATTTTTTTTTTTTTCCTGTAGTGTAGGGATCCCCCGCACCCTTCCCACCACCTCCTCCTCCTTCAAGCGATCTCACTGTAAGGACCCACTACCCCTCTAACTGTTCCCTTTTCCATAGCGTAGGGAACAATTCCCCCTTTATTCCAAACCTTCCACGGCACCACCACACCAGATACAGACAGTGACTCTGTCTGTATCGGCGATCTGCCTTCATATGGTAAAGGATCATAATTAGCGCTCCCTTACTATATGAAGACAGCTAAGCTGACAGTGGGGACCACAGCATGCAGCAAATTGTTGGACTGAGGTACTATTTCAACACAGTAAGCTGGGCAAAGTACTGTGTGACGTAGTACCTATGTCCATTTGGCTTAAGGGGTTAATGAGCCTTTAAGCAGCTGGTGCATTACACATTGAAATATTGACTACTTATGTATCTGCATATGCACTTTGCTGAAATACTATATAGTTTACTTTTAAAAGAATCTGCTACCAAAACACTGAAGTCTAGAAACGCTCACACAACCAATAACTCTCCATCAGGTATTACAAGTTGTTGGTAAAAATGTTTAGCCAAAGCATTTTATCATGCACAAATCTGTGCTATCCGACATGAGCACACCATTCCACGGCTCGGGCAACACATATTAAAGAGACAGTCTAGTCAAGATTAAACTTTCATGATTCGGATAGAGCATACAAATTTAAGCAACTTTCTAATTTACTCCTATTATCAATTGTTCTTTGTTCTCTTGGTATCTTTATTTGAAAAAGCAAGAATGTACGCTTAGGAGCCAGCCCATTTTTGTCTTAGCACCTGGGTAGGGCTTGCTGATTGGTGCGTACATTTAGACACCAATCAGCAAGCGCTACCCAGGTGCTAAACCAAAGATGGGCCTGCTCCTAAGCTTACATTCATGCCTTTTCAAATAAAGATACGAAGAGAACAAAGAAAAATCGATAATAGGAGTACATTAGAAATCTACTTAAAATTGCATGCACCGGAACCATGAAAGTTCAATTTTGACTAGACTATCCCATTAAATATCTACTTGTAATGGCCAGCAATGTTACACTCTATACCGCTAGCATTTTTGCATTCCACTTGTAATCTAGATCTGAATGTTTTAAAGGTGAAGGATAGTTACACAAATTTAAAAAGTACATAAATATTAACAAATATTAGTGTATGTACATGTGGTTTGTACAGTGATTAGATCACCAGAAATAATGTAATTCCCTGATAGCCTGTAATAATATTGGTACATAGCAGTAAGTACTCCCTACCTTATCACACAGATGGTCCCACATCCCAGTTACAGGTTTACGGTAGATCCCCATGCCAGTGGCAACAAAGACCTGAAATGGATTAAAAAACAGCACATTTTGTACCAGTTCAATAAAACCACTCATAATGGGATTAGCAGTTTCATCTCAAATTAAATGTAATTATTTATTATTAAAGACAAATTTATACCTTAATTGCTATCAACATTTTCAGTGTTGGTTTGTCTTAAAGGACCATAATAATGAAAAAATGACATGCTCTAATTCGTTAGAACTCTATGTGTTTAAACACATATATAAAGTACATTGCAGGAGCTGCAGAACAGCCCAATCAGCAGGAAAAGTTGCACTGCTTGTAAATACGATTTGCATTGATGATTGAATTAGCAGCATTTTCCAATGATAGCAGTGCTGTCGCCGAACAGTATTTTAATTATGTGCTTAACCCCATAGATTTGGGGCATCACTAGTGTTAAATTTATGAATTAGAGCACACATTTTTTTACATAATTATGGCTTTTAAAGAGAAACTCTCATCTAAGAATAATAAGTAAATGAAAAAAAAACTCTCCTAGAAAATGAGACACAAGGCGAAAAAGCACAGAAAAAAAACTAAGTTAGACAAATGTTTTATATCACATAAGCAGTTGTTTTGGTACAGTAAAATATTAGGGATGTTTCCACCAATTCTCACAACACAATGCAAGGTAATACAAAAGGAGCTGCTGGTTTGCAGACTCAATAACAGGCTGTCTGTGGCACTAGGCTTAATGCTCTGCATGTGGGTGTCTGGAACTTTGCTCATAACCCCTGGAATTTTGCTAATAACATGCAAGCATAAATAACCACTTGAGTTGTTCTTTTGATGCAAATGAGCCACCATTGTTTTAAGGATGTGCCACTCATTTGTAGGAACTCCCTCCTGCTTCACGTTATTTTGTCTGTGTACATCCCTGCCTCTTAGGAAACACGGCACCTTTAAGGGATATGAAACACTGCTCCTTAAGTAAAAAAGGACAGATTATGTTAAAAACATAAAAAATAGCACTTAGAAAATCTCAGAGTAGCCACTTGCCTTTAGTAAGATAAGAGAGTTACAATTATAAAAATGACATTTTATAGTCACATGATTTTTGCAAAACGTCCTCTACGGAGTATGGTCAAGAAAATGACTGGAGCAGTGAAACCTAGTTTGTTTCTCCTAGCAAGCAAGGGAGGTTTCCCCTTTTGCCTTCCCGTAGAGACCACAGCCCCCCGCATTTTAGCACATCCCACATTGGATATTTTGTGATTGGCTGTAACGCCTGGTGAAAGAAACTTACACGCCGCCTGTTAGATGCGTTGCTGGGCTTTGCATGTGACATTCAATTTTAAGAAACTCATCCTATTTAAATGCATTGTTGCTTCCTATAACTTTGGAGCTCAACATTTGAATATTTAAAGGGACACTCAGGTTATATTAAATTTTCATGATTCAGATACAGCATGTCATTTTAAACAACTTTCCAATTTACTTCCATTAAAAAAAACGTGCAGAGTATTTTATATGTACACTTTTTGAGTCGGACAGATAGCGCAGCATGCTAAGGCACTGTGGCTGAGTTCTGTAGTAACCCAAGGGTTGCAGGTTCGATCCCCGGTGAGGTCCACTCAGCCTTTCATCCTTCCGAGGTCGATAAAATGAGCAGCGCCTTGAGACCCTTACGGGTGTTTAGTTGCGCTTTACAAGTACCCAATATATACATACCAGCTCCTACTGAGCATGTGCAAGAATTAACAGACTATACGTATATGCATTTGTGATTGGCTGATTGCTATGACATGGTACAGGGGGAGTGGAAATATACATAACTTTAAAATGTGTTAGAAAAAAATCTACTACTCATTTAAAATGCAGAGTAAATGCTATTGTATTGTCTTGTTATCTTGCATTTGTTGATTATGCAAATCTACTGTGTTTACTGTCCTATAATTTCTCTTTTATGTGTATCCGTGAAACAAATGTCACATTAATATAGGGAAATGTAACATTTATAAAAATTCAATAGCATAAACTATTGCCACTGGGAACAATCATTCTACCATTAGAATGTCAAAAAATGCTCTGGTAAATTGTTTAAAGGGACATGAAACCCAAAATTCTTCTTTCATGATTCAGATAGAGCAGGCAATTTTAAACAACTTTCCAATGTACTTCTATTTAAGTTGCTTAATTCTCTTGGTATCCTTTGTTGAAAAGCATGTCTGGATAGGTTCAGGAGCTTGGAGCTAATTGGTGGCTGATGTTGTATGCCCATTTTAATTGGCTTACAAATGTGTTCAGCTAGCTTCCAGGAGTGAATTGCTTCTTCAATAAAAGATACCAAGAGAATGAAGCAAACTTGATAACAGGAGTAAATTGGAAAGTTGCTTAAAAATGTATAATCTATCTGAATCAAGGAAGAAACATTTTGTGGGTTTCACGTCCCTTTAACTTGAGTTTTTTGTGCACTATACATGTGACAGGAGGTTTTAATAACTATAAATAATTTTTCTTATACTGAAAATGACTGATATTGATTAATGACTCGAATTGTTAAGGCTTTATTATGTTAGACATTTTAACACAAATGATTTGTGTTATGAGGGTCTGCAATGTTCTTGCACCGATCTGTGGGGGAACAAAATGTTTGAAGAATATTGCAAAAGGAAGACAGGGAAGGTAATAAGGATTTCAATGGGGTATAGTGCCAAAGACGGACACCTATAGCTCTGAACAGTGAGCTAACTAGCTAGCTTAGAAGATATACTAATAAAATAAATGTGTTCAGAGCGCCTCAAAATGGGCTAAGTGTTGTACAATGTATAGAGTGTGTGATTAAAAATATTTTAATTGTAGATCTAGTAATTTACACAAGAATAAAACATACTCAAAGAGTCTTGAGAAAGGCCTAGAGGAGGCCGAAACGCGTTGACCACAGCTGGTAAGCACTATTCTGATTTTATATATGTTTTTAGTACCATCTACACTATTGTTGTTTTTATTTGTTTTTAGGTTTATTTAAAAAAAAAAAAAAATTGGATTAGAGTTTCTCCCAAACCACCAAGGGTTCTCACCATCAGGAACAGGAACCCCAGCCCATCAATTGGGTTTGACCTAAAAGACTGTTGACTTTATTCTCACCATCAGGAACTTCAGATGGACTCTCACCACTAGGAAAATAAGGTTTCCTTTTCTACACATTATTAACTTTTGATTTCTATTTGGATCTTCACAGTTAGACTTTTATAGGATATTGTTTGTTGGATTGCAATCACTGACTTTGTTCTCTTTTTTCCTTTTTTTTTATCACTAACTTTGTTCTCTTTCATTTTTTGCGCAACATTTTTTCAATTTTTTTTTGAATTTTTCACATAATTTTTTCATTTTTGAATAAGAAAGCTGACACTGTTTGGTTTCTTTATATTTGCAATCACAAAGGATAATTTTTCACCCTCTTTTGACCACTCTTATAATTTTGGACACATTATTACCACTAACACTGGTACACAATATCTCTTACGGTATCCTTTTCCCAGTCGATATCAGCAATCGATACATTTGATTTTATTGTATTTATTTTTTAAATCCACACCTTGGATTGATTTCTTTCAGATATTGTTTGAATTTTATTTTTTTATATTTTTATTGGAGGTTCTATCATTGCCTCTACATCAATTCATCATTCAGTGTTTTTATATAGATATATTCAATATTCAATTTGTACAAGAGTGGATCCACATCTTATTGTTTTTATTGTCATTTATTACCACTGTACCCATTGTGGCATGTTTTATTCTTGTGTAAATTACTAGATCTACAATTAAAATATTTTTAAGCACACACTCTATACATTGTACAACACTTAGCCCATTTTGAGGCGCTCTGAACACATTTATTTTCGAAGACAGGGAAGGCCCAGGAATTAATAGTGTCTTAGCACAATCAGTAATGGAGGAGAGCTTTTTGACTGAAAGTTATTTTTCACAACATTAAAACACAAGTCTTCTTTTAATCACAACAAGGGACCGAATTACCCTGAAGTAGCTACATTTTCCTATGAGCCAAAGAAGGCAACATAATATAAAAATTAAAAACTTTTCCCACCCACCCACCCTACAAATCTATGTAGACATAAGCATGAGTAACAAGTCAAATAGCTTTTATGGAGCCCATTGCACAAATAGCAACCTAATTCCCTATCCAGTATGTATCTACTCGTATGTACGTATGACTCCAGTACATAACACCCACACTTGAGGAGCCGTTGGCTCTTTGTAACCATATTGCAGCCGTCTAATCTCAACAACCATTGATTGGGCCTCATATTACTCCTCACTCTCCACTGGGCGTGTAATTGCCTGAATCAGCAATGCATCCACTGGGCGTTACAGTCAATCACAAAGTATCCCATGTGGGATCTGTGAAAAAAAAAAAATGTCTCCCTGTAACAGGAAGTAACATTCCTTGCACAAAGTAAGATTAAAAGAAAATGAAAAAAAATATTTAAAAGGGATTTCAGACTCCTAACCAAGCCCCAAAGTTTTAGGAGAATACTGATGTATTCCTACTCCAGCTTGCTCCTGTTTGTGTAAAGAGTCTTTTCATATGCAGAGGAAGGGGGAGCGGGATATGATCTGATTTTTTTGCTATAGAACCACTTGCAGTGGGTGTTCCAGCTAACCCTTTTAACAGTGCTAAACTGGGAGCTTCTAAGTAAGTTTTTAAACAGTTTTATACTGGATTTTTAGATCAGTATCTGTGCAAATGATTCTTTATAGTATTGTCTACTACATGCAGTTAAATGAAAAATTGTGTATACTGTCCCTTTAAGTATAACCCACTGCATATTGCTTTTTTTATTACAGCAATTAAATAAACTGTTTTATATCTCTTTAAAGACTGGCTAGTTTGTATTAATATAAAAAAAGAACATTCAGCACTAACATGCAGTTTATGTTACAGCCTAGTTTCTTGATTGGGTCAGTGGGTTGGCATGCAAAAAGGCAGGAAATCAACCTGCAAATGCACTATTATCAGAAACAGCCTGGGTCTACTAAAGAGCTGTGATCTCAAAACTCTCTGGACATGTAAATAAATAATGGGAGCTAGCTGGTGGCTAAACACATGTCTCTTGTCATTGGCTCAATTTATGTGTTCAGCTAGCTCACTGTAGAGTTCTGCTGCTCTGGAGCTAGCTTTAACTGCATTTAACCCCTTTGCAGCAATAGTGCAATAATAAAATGCTCTAATATATTCTAGCATTTTCTTTTTACACTTTTGGGTTCCTTTAATTCTGTCAGTCTAAAAGGAAGGAAAGGCAGAAGTAATGTGCTGCCTACATTCCCTAAACTCATGTAAACAGGTTTTCAGACCTAATCCCAGTGGAGTGTTTTATTGTTTTAACAGGAATGTGTTGACATTGTTCTTCATATAACATTTGTTTCCCTAAAGAAAACAAATTAGGTTGACTTTGCACACAGGGTTTTCAATTTAACTATTCACCTTTACCATACAACATGTGTCAAGGGTTAAAAAAAGTGTTTCAACACAAAAATAAAAGAAACAAAGCTGAAAATCGCAACCAGAACTGTGGGGACTAAAAATGTTTTCTTCTTTTATTTTTTAAAATAATTAATCATTTGATTAATTTAATTAACTAAGGTGTATTTATTTATTTTTGCTAAATTCAATTTTAAATATCACTAAAATAATAAAATAGGTAAAAACTAGATGTAGCAAATATAGAAACAAAGTGTTCACTTCACAGTATGCCCACATAAAAAAAAATCAATAAACCCATACAACGGACAAAAATAAATACTATGTGTGTGCTAAATATAGCATGTTATACAGAGAATTTAGTATTGATAGGAGAGAGAGGGGGGGAGATAAGAGGAGAGAAAGCAGAGATAAGAGGGGAGAGAGAGAGAGAAAAATGGAGGGGGAGAGAGAGAGAGAAAGGGAGGGGGAGAGAGAGAGAGAGAGAAAGGGAGGGGGAGAGAGAGAGAGAAAGGGAGGGGGAGAGAGAGGGAAGAGAGAGAAAGAGAGGGGAGACAAGAGGGGAGAGAGAAGAGAGAGGGTATAAAAAAGAACATAGAAGAAATAAGAGGAGAGAAGGAGAGAGAGGATATAAATAAAGATGAGAAAGGATATGATAGGGGAGAAAAAGAGATGAGATAAGGGGGGAGAGATAATATAAAAAGGTAGCAAGGGAAAATAAGGGGGAAGAGCAGGGGCGTATTAAGGTATAGGCCAACAAGGCCTGTGCCTAGGATGGCAAATTTTGGGGGGCGACACTTGCACCCGGTCGCTGCACTGAATTTGTGGCTTGAAAAAGAAAAAAAAAAAGATTTTGACAGGAGCGACCATGTGACCAGTTTTTCGCTGAGGTCATGTGACGTTTTCGAACAGCCACCTTCCTCATGCTGAGCATGAATAAGGACAAGTAGTCCGAAATGTTGCTGCTGTTTTTCTGCTGATGCTGCAATAAATTTGTGATTACGTTTTACCACATTTGAATGCTGCTGTTTATTTAGAATACTTGGATATCTTTGTGGGGTTGTGGGGTACCCTGCTACAGCTCTGCACCCAGTTTTAGGTGTGTGCTTGACTATCTTTTTGTACTAAGAACTAGAAGTCAGTCAGTGGCGAGTTGGCGACATTGGAGCAGCCTATAAGTGGGAGCATTCTCAGTGACAAGAGCCTCTTTGTCAACATGTTAGGAGGATAAATATCGCCGCTGAGATAGGCGAGTGCACACCCCTTACTCTCCAGACTGGTTTAAAGATCAGCCCCACGCTGCAGAAAAGCCATACAGCGTTGCAGGCTGATGAGTGCAGTGGCACCACCTGTCTCCTTGTGTTGCCGATGCTACTGAGCCTGTGGGTGGTAGATCTAGTGGGTCTGTATATTCTAGGGCTGGGCTTCCTTCTGCTTAATAACATATCTTTAAGCTAGCAGTTTCCTTCCCTCCCCCTTCTTGGCCCTCAAGTGCGGTGCCAGCCTTCATCTGCCTGCAGCAGAAGACAGGGCATAGGAGAGGATGTACTGTAGCAGTGAAGGAGGTAAGAGGGGGATGTTATAGCCAAAGAGCTGTTTAAGAATCCCTTGTGAATCATGTGTGCTGCTGCAGGACAGGTCATAAATACCCCCAGCCCCCACCCTCCTGTTCATAGCAGAACACAGGCTTTTTTTAGCCTCTTTGCTCCTAGAGGTGATGGGATGCTGGAAGAATTAGTTATGCTGTGTGTATTGCTTAAGACAGTATTTTGTATAATTTTCCTCCCCAGCTTGTATTTAAATTTATGAAAGACAAAATTTAGTTTAAAAATGATCTGTTCAATCAGTCCCCTCACAACACTCACTGGGACAGTCTGGAGCACATTTTGGCTTTACATGGGCTTTATCATCCCATGATCCTGCAACATGCTCAGCCCTGGGTGCTCACTGGCACTCACAGTAAGCTGTGCTGTCCCCAGGTTCCAGGAGTGTTTTGCTGCTCGGGAGCGGACTTTAATTGTGTGTTTAAACCCCTTTGCAGAGATTAAACACATAGCTATATGCAAGCAATAGTTAAAAACCAAAATGCTGTAACATATTATGCCCCATTCAACATTATATATATATATATATATATATATATATATATATATATATATATATATATATATATATATATATATATATATATATATATATATATATCATACCTCCCAACATTTCAAAATTCAAAAGAGGGACCCCCCCCCCCCCCGCGGCAAAAAATTGAAATGTGGTGGGTGGGGCTTAAAAAAATCATAAGACCAAAGTAATATAAATAAAATTCTAAATAAAGTCATATATTTTAATACACAGGCAGCAAATCAAACACAAGCTCAAACCACTGGTATGGCTATGTGAGCTATGTATTTAATTAGCTTTTGCAAAGACGTTAAATATTTTTTATCTTAATTGGACATTTAATAATAAATTCTTTAAAACTGCTCACTGCATTCCCCATTAATATTCTGGATTCTGGCCTTTAAAGTCAGTAAAAATGCACAGTAGCACACTACATAGCATATACTTACACATGCAGATACACACACACTACATAGCATACACTTATACATGCAGATACACACACAATACATAGCATACACTTATACATGCAGATACACACACACTACATAGCATACACTTATACATGCAGATACACACACAATACATAGCATACACTTATACATGCAGATACACACACACTACATAGCATACACTTATACATGCAGATACACACACACTACATAGCATACACTTATACATGCAGATACACACACACTACATAGCATACACTTATACATACAGCCACACACACACACTACATAGCATACACTTATACATGCAGATACACACACACACTACATAGCATACACTTATACATGCAGACACACACACACTACATAGCATACATTTATACATGCAGATGCACACACACTACATAGCATACACTTACGCATGAAGATACACACACACTACATAGCATACACTTACACACGAAGATACACACACTACATGGCATATACTTATACAGGCAGAAACACACTTATACATGCAGATACACATACACACACTACATAGCTTACATTTATACATGCAGACACACACACACTACATAGCATAAACTTATACATACAGATACACACACACACAGAGTTATGGATACAGATAGACACACACACTACATCATATATGAGTATCTGTAATTCATTGTATGGGGTCCTGGGGTTGGCAAGCACATTAGCTGGCAGTCTGCGGCTGCCACTGTTTGTTACCCTGGTATTAGCACTGCTCATTGTATAAAACTGAAGGCATGCTAGTATTATCACCAGGGGTTAGACATCATCACTACCAGAGGTAGGTTAGAGAGGTCACCATTACCCGTGGTCAGAGTGTATACAGCCTTCTTACTCCTGCATAACCCACACACCATTCCTTTTCCACAGGGAATATAACAGGTATTTAACCCTGTCAGAGCAAAGTCAGCTGCTTCTGAGTATGGGCCCAACAGAATTTAAAAAAAAAAAAAAATTTTTTTTTTTTAAATGCCTGGGGCAAATCGGGACAGATGGCTAGCAAACCGGGACAGGGGGACAGACCCCTAAAATCGGGACTGTCCCGCGAAAATCGGGACAGTTGGGGGGTATGTATATATATATATATGTGTGTGTGTGTGTGTGTAATCTAAATGGGTGCAATGTTTTTGAAACTTGAAAGGCAAGTGCCCACTGTCAACTCACAACACCATAAATAATGACCAGCTGTATACAATTCTTGCCAAATAAGAACAGAAAAAATATATGAGGATAAAGCCTGAATTTCAAATATTTTAAAATGATATGCAATGATCTGCACAGACCTGCACAGGAATTCCCAAACGCTCCAATATTGCTTCAGTTTTTGCTTTAAAAACTTCGGGCCTTAGTTTGCCCCGACTTATTCCCATCTGATTGGTAAAGAAGACAACCTGGGAAGATGAAAAAAGGTGTTAGATAGAAAAGTGAGACTCCAGTATGCTGGCAGATATTATGTATTCAGTAGAGATAAAATACCTTGTATCCAATCACTAGACTAGTGGACACTGTGATGATATCTATTTCCACAGAAAGAATAAAATCAATCTGCCGGGCACAGAATCCTGACTTGATGTTTGTTCCCTATTTCTTTTTCTAATTTCAGTGTACTGATTGGAATCAGCCTTGTATGTGTTTGGCTCATAACTCTGTGTATTACTTTTAATGTGACTTAATAGAGCTTGTAAAAGAAAAAAGAAATACCTTGTATCCTTCAGCTAGAAGAGATTTCAGTTTTTGGGGAACTTCTGGATATAAAATTCTGAAAAATTGAAAGACAGATATTTTTACATTAATGGGACACATTGTCTTTTAATTTAGTCCTATTATTGTGTGACACATATCAGCTCACCTCCAGTCATCTGGGCCAGTAGGAAACACTTTGCCTGACTTTGTAGTAATGATTGTTCCATCTATATCAAATCCAACAATCTGCAAAATAAACAGGTCAATAATATATCCTCTCCCTACTCTCTAAGGGTTAATTTTTGTGTAATCTCACATGTGAAGACAGAAACAATATGACAACACCCATTTACAGGAATATGATTTGTTTGCTGTCATTACAGTAAAACCGATTGTATCTTTCTATACTTTTATGGGATTTAAATAAATAAATATTTGCTACAGAAAATGAACCAGCTGCTAGTGTTCATGTGGTAAAATATCCTTAGTTTCTCAGCCTTATTGTGTGATAACTTAACTGGAATTAAAGGGTCTAAAGCACTGGTTTCAAAGCTGTCCTCGGGTCTCCCTAACAGGCCAGATTTTCAGGATTACCTTGGGTGAGAGCCAGTGGCGGGAAATCCTGGCCCTGCAGACCCTGCAATGCTGGGGGGCAGCATCTAAGAGGGGCCTGTACAGCTTTTCAGGGCCAGTGGGCTGCATCACCTACTGGGGACAAGTGGCAGGGAGCAGAGGGAGGCCATGGAGCAACCTGTGTGCACAGCGCATGTTGAAAGGCTTTTCCAGTGCAAACCAGGCAGCGGGGGGCCTAGAACAACAATTGCTGGGAATAGAAAAAAATTGTTCCGCCCCTGGAAAGAGCAGGTAAAAAAAACATGTTTACTAATCAGCTGAATATTTCACATGTGCTCTTGATCAGATATCCTCAAAATCTGGCCTGTTAGGGAGGCATCAGGGCAGGTTTGAAAACCAGTGGTCTAAAGAAAATAAAGATGGCGAGTTATAAATATCTAGGTGAGGCAGGGTCATTAAAGTAAAAGGGGTGGGGATACCCTCGGCAGCTACACTCTGTTCTTTCTTCTTTACGCAGCATTATGAGGGTCTTTTATTTCACTTATATTTGGGGCACTGACTATGTCCAACATTACCATAGTAACTGCATTTATCCATTGTTAAATGGCACAGAAGACAAAAAGTTAACATTTTATGATTCAGACAGAATGTAGAATCTAAAAACTAAATTTCAAGTTTAGTTTCCAAATTTACCCCTTTTTCTTGGTATCCTTTGTTGAAAAAGGGAAGTACCGTGTTAGCCAGTGTATTCGAGAAAAGCATAAATCCTTTTCTAAAAAAACTAAATAATAATAACAAATAACATACTGTATTGTTTGCTAACGGATTTATGATTTCTTTGAAACTTTGCTGAATCATGAAAGGTTAAGTTTAAATTACATGTCCCCTTAAAACTTCTTATTATTTGTGAAAAGGGGCAGTCATATCTGCTGTGAAAAAAAAGCAAAAAGAAACATACCCAACATAAGAATAGGGTCATATTCTATTACCATTCTAAATTTTACAGCCACAAAAACTGCATATATTTTTATGATGATTACTACCAGTTGCAAAATTTACAAATGCAATAGAATATTCCCAAGTGCCTAAATATTATCCTTGGGCTAAAAAAGAAGCACTAAACTATTATTGTATATTGCTGCTTTTAATATCACTTTACACACGGCTCCTTATAGAAACAGTGCAATTAGCTATTGCTCGCTAAACCTCTTAAGGCGTTGGGTACCTTAGAACTTGACTGGACACCTTTTTTGTTAAATAGTAAAAGCTTCCCATGTTCTTCCCAACAATCCTTGGTGCAGGATCCTTCTTTGGTCACATCTGAAGGATTTTGCACGGTCTCAGAGTTCCCCTTATTGGCTTTAGCCGCAATCTGCTGTAATTCTTTTAGTTTACGTGCAACATCCTCCTCTTCCGAATCATCGCTCTCTTCTTTATTTTCCATACTCGGATCCTCGTGCTTTGATCTCTTTCTGCTTTGTTCTGGTTTCTTATCCCCATCTGGAGAGCTTCTCTTTTGGCCTTCAGATCTTTTTGCTCCAAAAAAGTCAATAAGTGTTTTTTTTGGAGACGGCGCCAATGATGTCGTTTTCCGAACGTTTAACCTTTCCTTGGGTTTTCTAGGGTTGGTTGTGCTGCTGGCTATCTCCTCTGCAAAGCTAACAGAATACTTGTGAAGTCCATTCACCAAACAGAGGATTTCATCTTCTTTGAGCAATGTGCTCTCACCTGGCTTCAGTTTTGTGTCTCCAACAGATGCAGGATTAGACCCAAACTAGAAGAAAAATATATCAGCGCAGCCACTTTTACTACAAAATAAATGTCAGGTATGTTGCAGTATGTAAACAATATACAAAACACTGAAACACATACAATTTAATAAAGGCAACACCAAATGTACCATGCGTTATTGCCATGCTCTGCGTTTGCATGGGAACCTAAGGAAAACCACGGGAACAGGTGTGGACACACAAACATATACCCACAGTGGCAGTACCAAACACAGCCCATGCAGTAGAACAAACAGGAGACCACATATGACGACATACAAATCTATACACTGGGACCAACCCACAAAAAGAAACTGATACAGGAATGCAGTGGGTCACACAGACATTTATGAAATAACAGAGTTTTGGGGACAGCGTCTTAAAGGAGGTTGAGATAAGTGTGATAGAGGCAGTGTGCGAGTCTGAGTGGAGTGTAATGTAATAAAAGATAAAGCGGATTATTATTTTATTAGTATATTGAGCAAGTAGAATGCAGTGTTAGGACTGATGTTCCTGGTGTCTAGAAATAAAAGTGCAAACAGGTGGAATTACACCTTTAAATAAATTAGAACAATAATAAACAAATGAGCTGCTCTTACCTGCACAACACGGACAATTTTCCTTTCAATATTTGCAACAAGCTCCACTGCAAAATAAAATAAAATGTTTTCAGAAAATATAAACACATACACTACCAAATGTATGTCACAATAATCCTCTGATACATATTAGTACAGATCATCGGATATGAAAAACAATCTAATAATTGCAGTTTAAAAATGTTTTTTTTAACTCCACGGGCGTGAGCACAATGTTATCTATATGGTACATGTGAGCCAATGCCCTCTAGCTGTGAACAACTGCCAAAATGCATTTAGATAAGAGGCGGCCTTCAAGGGCTAAAAAAGCAGCATATAAGCCTACCTAGGTTTAGTTTTAAAGTAAGAATACCAAAAGAACAAAGCAAAAACAGAATTTATGTTTACCTGATAAATTTCTTTCTCCAACGGTGTGTCCGGTCCACGGCGTCATCCTTACTTGTGGGATATTCTCTTCCCCAACAGGAAATGGCAAAGAGCCCAGCAAAGCTGGTCACATGATCCCTCCTAGGCTCCGCCTACCCCAGTCATTCGACCGACGTTAAGGAGGAATAATAGCATAGGAGAAACCATATGGTACCGTGGTGACTGTAGTTAAAGAAAATAAATTATCAGACCTGATTAAAAAACCAGGGCGGGCCGTGGACCGGACACACCGTTGGAGAAAGAAATTTATCAGGTAAACATAAATTCTGTTTTCTCCAACATAGGTGTGTCCGGTCCACGGCGTCATCCTTACTTGTGGGAACCAATACCAAAGCTTTAGGACACGGATGAAGGGAGGGAGCAAATCAGGTCACCTAAATGGAAGGCACCACGGCTTGCAAAACCTTTCTCCCAAAAATAGCCTCAGAAGAAGCAAAAGTATCAAACTTGTAAAATTTGGTAAAAGTGTGCAGTGAAGACCAAGTCGCTGCCCTACATATCTGATCAACAGAAGCCTCGTTCTTGAAGGCCCATGTGGAAGCCACAGCCCTAGTGGAATGAGCCGTGATTCTTTCGGGAGGCTGCCGTCCGGCAGTCTCGTAAGCCAATCTGATGATGCTTTTAATCCAAAAAGAGAGAGAGGTAGAAGTTGCTTTTTGACCTCTCCTTTTACCTGAATAAACAACAAACAGGGAAGATGTTTGTCTAAAATCCTTTGTAGCATCTAAATAGAATTTTAGAGCGCGAACAACATCCAAATTGTGCAACAAGCGTTCCTTCTTTGAAACTGGTTTCGGACACAGAGAAGGTACGATAATCTCCTGGTTAATGTTTTTGTTAGAAACAACTTTTGGAAGAAAACCAGGTTTAGTACGTAAAACCACCTTATCTGCATGGAACACCAGATAAGGAGGAGAACACTGCAGAGCAGATAATTCTGAAACTCTTCTAGCAGAAGAAATTGCAACTAAAAACAAAACTTTCCAAGATAATAACTTAATATCAACGGAATGTAAGGGTTCAAACGGAACCCCCTGAAGAACTGAAAGAACTAGATTGAGACTCCAAGGAGGAGTCAAAGGTTTGTAAACAGGCTTGATTCTAACCAGAGCCTGAACAAAGGCTTGAACATCTGGCACAGCTGCCAGTTTTTTGTGAAGTAACACCGACAAGGCAGAAATCTGTCCCTTCAGGGAACTTGCCGATAATCCTTTTTCCAATCCTTCTTGAAGGAAGGATAGAATCCTAGGAATCTTAACCTTGTCCCAAGGGAATCCTTTAGATTCACACCAACAGATATATTTTTTCCAAATTTTGTGGTAAATCTTTCTAGTTACAGGCTTTCTGGCCTGAACAAGAGTATCGATAACAGAATCTGAGAAACCTCGCTTCGAAAAAATCAAGCGTTCAATCTCCAAGCAGTCAGCTGGAGTGAAACCAGATTCGGATGTTCGAACGGACCCTGAACAAGAAGGTCTCGTCTCAAAGGTAGCTTCCAAGGTGGAGCCGATGACATATTCACCAGATCTGCATACCAAGTCCTGCGTGGCCACGCAGGAGCTATCAAGATCACCGACGCCCTCTCCTGATTGATCCTGGCTACCAGCCTGGGGATGAGAGGAAACGGCGGGAACACATAAGCTAGTTTGAAGGTCCAAGGTGCTACTAGTGCATCCACTAGAGCCGCCTTGGGATCCCTGGATCTGGACCCGTAGCAAGGAACTTTGAAGTTCTGACGAGAGGCCATCAGATCCATGTCTGGAATGCCCCAAAGTTGAGTGACTTGGGCAAAGATTTCCGGATGGAGTTCCCACTCCCCCGGATGCAATGTCTGACGACTCAGAAAATCCGCTTCCCAATTTTCCACTCCCGGGATGTGGATAGCAGACAGGTGGCAGGAGTGAGACTCCGCCCATAGAATAATCTTGGTCACTTCTTCCATCGCTAGGGAACTCCTTGTTCCCCCCTGATGGTTGATGTACGCAACAGTCGTCATGTTGTCTGATTGAAACCGTATGAACTTGGTCCCCGCTAGCTGAGGCCAAGCCTTGAGAGCCTTGAATATCGCTCTCAGTTCCAGAATATTTATCGGTAGAAGAGATTCTTCCCGAGACCAAAGACCCTGAGCTTTCAGGGATCCCCAGACCGCGCCCCAGCCCATCAGACTGGCGTCGGTCGTGACAATGACCCACTCTGGTCTGTGGAATGTCATCCCTCGTGACAGGTTGTCCAGGGACAGCCACCAACGGAGTGAGTCTCTGGTCCTCTGATTTACTTGTATCTTTGGAGACAAGTCTGTATAGTCCCCATTCCACTGACTGAGCATGCACAGTTGTAATGGTCTTAGATGAATGCGCGCAAAAGGAACTATGTCCATTGTCGCTACCATCAACCCGATCACTTCCATGCACTGAGCTACGGAAGGAAGAGGAACGGAATGAAGTATTCGACAAGAGTCCAGAAGCTTTGTCTTTCTGGCCTCTGTTAGAAAAATCCTCATTTCTGAGGAGTCTATAATTGTTCCCAAGAAGGGAACCCTTGTTGACGGGGATAGAGAACTCTTTTCCACGTTCACTTTCCAGCCGTGCGATCTGAGAAAGGCCAGGACGATGTCCGTGTGAGCCTTTGCTCGAGGGAGGGACGACGCTTGAATCAGAATGTCGTCCAGGTAAGGTACAACTGCAATGCCCCTTGGTCTTAGCACAGCTAGAAGGGACCCTAGTACCTTTGTGAAAATCCTTGGAGCAGTGGCTAATCCGAAAGGAAGCGCCACGAACTGGTAATGTTTGTCCAGGAATGCAAACCTTAGGAACCGATGATGTTCCTTGTGGATAGGAATATGTAGATACGCATCCTTTAAATCCACCGTGGTCATGAATTGACCTTCCTGGATGGAAGGAAGGATAGTTCGAATGGTTTCCATCTTGAAAGATGGGACCTTGAGAAATTTGTTTAAGATCTTGAGATCTAGGATTGGTCTGAACGTTCCCTCTTTTTTGGGAACTATGAACAGATTGGAGTAGAACCCCATCCCTTGTTCTCTCAATGGAACAGGATGAATCACTCCCATTTTTAACAGGTCTTCTACACAATGTAAGAACGCCTGTCTTTTTATGTGGTCTGAAGACAACTGAGACCTGTGGAACCTTCCCCTTGGGGGAAGTCCCTTGAATTCCAGAAGATAACCCTGGGAGACTATTTCTAGCGCCCAAGGATCCAGAACATCTCTTGCCCAAGCCTGAGCGAAGAGAGAGAGTCTGCCCCCCACCAGATCCGGTCCCGGATCGGGGGCCGATATTTCATGCTGTCTTGGTAGCAGTGGCAGGTTTCTTTGCCTGCTTTCCCTTGTTCCAGCCTTGCATTGGTCTCCAAGCTGGCTTGGCCTGAGAAGTATTACCCTCTTGCTTAGAGGACGTAGCACCTTGGGCTGGTCCGTTTTTACGAAAGGGACGAAAATTAGGTCTATTTTTTGCCTTGAAAGGCCGATCCTGAGGAAGGGCATGGCCCTTACCCCCAGTGATATCAGAGATAATCTCTTTCAAGTCAGGACCAAACAGCGTTTTCCCCTTGAAAGGAATGTTTAGTAGCTTGTTCTTGGAAGACGCATCAGCCGACCAAGATTTCAACCAAAGCGCTCTGCGCGCCACAATAGCAAACCCAGAATTCTTAGCCGCTAACTTAGCCAATTGCAAAGAGGCGTCTAGAGTGAAAGAATTAGCCAATTTGAGAGCATTGACTCTGTCCATAATCTCCTCATAAGGAGGAGAGTCACTATCGAGCACCTTAATCAGTTCATCAAACCAGAAATATGCGGCTGTAGTGACAGGGACAATGCATGAAATGGGTTGTAGAAGGTAACCCTGCTGAACAAACATCTTTTTAAGCAAACCTTCTAATTTTTTATCCATAGGATCTTTGAAAGCACAACTATCCTCTATGGGAATAGTGGTGCGTTTGTTTAAAGTAGAAACCGCTCCCTCGACCTTGGGGACTGACTGCCATAAGTCCTTTCTGGGGTCGACCATAGGAAACAATTTTTTAAATATGGGGGGAGGGACGAAAGGAATACCGGGCCTTTCCCATTCTTTATTAACAATGTCCGCCACCCGCTTGGGTATAGGAAAAGCTTCTGGGAGCCCCGGCACCTCTAGGAACTTGTCCATTTTACATAGTTTCTCTGGGATGACCAAATTTTCACAATCATCCAGAGTGGATAATACCTCCTTAAGCAAAATGCGGAGATGTTCCAATTTAAATTTAAAAGTAATCACATCAGATTCAGCCTGCTGAGAAATGTTCCCTAAATCAGTAATTTCTCCCTCAGACAAAACCTCCCTGGCTCCCTCAGATTGGGTTAGGGGCCCTTCAGAGATATTAATATCAGCGTCGTCATGCTCTTCAGTAACTAAAACAGAGCATCCACGCTTACGCTGACAAGGGTTCATTTTGGCTAAAATGTTTTTGACAGAATTATCCATTACTGCCGTTAATTGTTGCATAGTAAGGAGTATTGGCGCGCTAGATGTACTAGGGGCCTCCTGAGTGGGCAAGACTCGTGTAGACGAAGGAGGGAATGATGCAGTACCATGCTTACTCCCCTCACTTGAGGAATCATCTTGGGCATCATTGTCATTATCACATAAATCACATTTATTTAAATGAATAGGAATTCTGGCTTCCCCACATTCAGAACACAGTCTATCTGGTAGTTCAGACATGTTAAACAGGCATAAACTTGATAAGAAAGTACAAAAAACGTTTTGAAATAAAACCGTTACTGTCACTTTAAATTTTAAACTGAACACACTTTATTACTGCAATTGCGAAAAAACATGAAGGAATTGTTCAAAATTCACCAAACTTTCACCACAGTGTCTTAAAGCCTTGAAAATATTGCACACCAATTTTGGAAGCTTTAACCCTTAAAATAACGGAACCGGAGCCGTTTTAAGCTTTAACCCCTTTACAGTCCCTGGTATCTGCTTTGCTGAGACCCAACCAAACCCAAGGGGAATACGATACCAAATGATGCCTTCAGAAGTCTTTTATCAGTATCAGAGCTCCTCTCACATGCGACTGCATGCCATGCCTTTCAAAAACAAGTGCGCAACACCGGCGCGAAAATGAGACTCTGCCTATGCTTTGGGAAAGCCCCTAAAGAATAAGGTGTCTAAAACAGTGCCTGCCGATATAATTATATCAAAATACCCAGAATAAATGATTCCTCAAGGCTAAATAAGTGTTAATATCAATCGATTTAGCCCAAAAAATGTCTACAGTCTAAATAAGCCCTTGTGAAGCCCTTATTTACAATCGTAATAAACATGGCTTACCGGATCCCATAGGGAAAATGACAGCTTCCAGCATTACATCGTCTTGTTAGAATGTGTCATACCTCAAGCAGCAAAGGACTGCAAACTGTTCCCCCAACTGAAGTTAATGCTCTCAACAGTCCTGTGTGGAACAGCCATGGATTTTAGTTACGGTTGCTAAAATCATTTTCCTCATACAAACAGAATTCTTCATCTCTTTTCTGTTTCTGAGTAAATAGTACGTACCAGCACTATTTGAAAATAACAAACTCTTGATTGAATAATGAAAAACTACAGTTAAACACTAAAAAACTCTAAGCCATCTCCGTGGAGATGTTGCCTGTACAACGGCAAAGAGAATGACTGGGGTAGGCGGAGCCTAGGAGGGATCATGTGACCAGCTTTGCTGGGCTCTTTGCCATTTCCTGTTGGGGAAGAGAATATCCCACAAGTAAGGATGACGCCGTGGACCGGACACACCTATGTTGGAGAAACTGATGATAAAAGTAAATTGGAAAGTTGTTTAAAATTACTTGCCCTACCTGAATCATTAAAGTTTGTTTTTGACTAGACTGCCACTTGTTGGTAAAATAGCATTTTGCTCACAAAATATATATAATCTAATGTATCAACTAAACAAAGTAGTAGCAGTAAGGGTGGTGCCCTTATAATGACATGTAAAGAGACATTAAAGGGATATAAAACCCAAAGTTTTTCTTTCATAATTCAGACAGAGCATGCAATTTTAATCAAATTTCTAATTTACTTCTTTTATCAATTTGTCTTCAGTTTCTTGGTATCTTTTGTTGAAAAGCAGGGATGTATGCGTAGGAGCCGGCCCATTTCTGAAGCACTATATGGCAGCAGATTTGCAAGAACTCTAGATGGCAGCACTATATCCAGCCATGTTGTGCACCAGATGCCTACCTAGGTATCTATTCAACAAAGAATATCATGGGTACAAAGCAAATTTGATAATAGATGTAAATTGGAAGCTCTGTTTGAATCAAAAAAGACAATTTTGGGGTTTAACATCCCTTTAAATTGATGTGCACAACTACAAACAAATAACTACTCAGTGTTATTACATTTCATCCTGATCTTGCAGCTCTTTTCAAATCAATTCTCTTGTTTTAATAGTGTAAAGGTGCCAGATACTGAAGCTCCGCCTCTTCCTACTTGGAGCTCAGTATTCCCACAGCCTGTGACAGAAGCAGGGCACACTCACAGATCAGTAATACTGACCACTTCTTTACAGCTGTATAATGTGCTTCAGTTTATTCTGCGTGATACATCATAAGTTTACATTTTTACAATTTTTTACACAGTTTTACAGTTACACAAAATATTTTTTTAAAAACACTCAAATATATAGAGCAAAATAGCTCCTGCTTTGTATCATGCGCCTTAACCTGAAGCACATTATACAGCTGTAAAAAAAAAAAAAGGCAATATTACTGATCTGTGAGTGTGCACAGCTCCTGTCACAGGCTGTGAGAATACCTGAGCTCCAAGATGGCAGCCCCCAGTACAATGAGGCGGCGCTTCAGTATCTGGCGCAGGAAAGAGCTGCAGGAACAATATGAAATGTAATAACATAGTGAGTCATTGCTATTCTTTTGTAGTTGTACCCAGCAGTTTAATGTCCCTTTAAAGCCAACCAATGATCTCCCAAAAAACTGTCTAAATTAGGAAAGTAAAGCAACTTCAATATACAATCATTATTTATTGTACTTGCTTTTGCTGCAAAATCAATCAGGAAAAATCTGTGCTTGTTCTACTTCCTCCCAGAAAGGCTAACCAAAAAAACAGAAAATAATTCAGTGCTTATATAGCAATATGGACTGCAAAAAGATCTCATTGGCCTCTGCCTATATTAATATATATTATTTTACAGTAATACCAAGGTACATTTCATAAAAAAAACATGTGACCATAATGCAACATTGCATGTACACTGGCATATTGATTCTCAGTCTCCAAAGTCAAAACTCCTGGCGCTAGGCCACTTGATCTGCAGTCTCCTATTGATCACTTTATTTATAGCAGGATGAAAGTGGATACAGTGATACTGACAACTAGATTCCTACCTTGTTTCTTAGAACATTTCTTGTCTGTTATGCCAGTCTCTGGCCCTCTTCCAAGGATGACCCCAACACCATCAGGAAGTGCAATTGGGTTGTGTTTGCCATCAATGCTTCTCAAGTAGCACTGCATCGTCAGGGAGTCCTGGAAAATTAAAAGACCACTAAACACAAATTGTAAACTACATGATTTTGAACCTTAATAACTGAGAATAATTTTGCAATGAAATTTGCAGCTTTATTTTTGTCAAATAAATATATTTTTTTATGTTTGTACATTTCACTGATTTCCCTGTCCCCCAGAACAAAAGAACCCTTGCTAACCAATCACAAACTAATATTCAGATACAGCACAAACTCTGTTTGCACATGTGCAGTTTATTTCTTCCATTAAAGGGCCATAATACCCACATGTTTAAACACTTGAAAGTGATGCAACATAGCTGTAAAAAGATGACTAGAAAATATCACCTGAACATCTCTATGTAAAAAAGAAAGATATTTTACCTCAAAAGTTCCTCAGTAGCCACATCCCATTGTAAAGGACTTCTAAGCAGCAAATCGGTATGTCTGTCCTGGGACAACTAAGGGATTGAGCCTCGTGCACTCATGTTATTTCCCTATTCAGTTTAAGGAAGTTTACTATGAAATCTCATGAGAGTTAAGTGAAATCTCATGAGATCACAGTAAAATAGTTCATGACCTCAGCACTGCTGATGCTGATTGGCTGCTGTTCATTTCTTCAAAAAAATGTTTTACCTGCAGCTGGGTAGCAGCTAAAGCATAACTTTTTACACAGAACTTAATCTGCTGAGCTGAGGAGATTGTGAGGTAAAAACATAATTTATGCTTACCTGATAAATTTATTTCTCTTGTGATGTATCGAGTCCACGGATTCATCCTTACTTGTGGGATATTCTCCTTCCCTACAGGAAGTGGCAGATAGAGCACCCACAGCAGAGCTGTCTATATAGCTCCCCCCTTAGCTCCACCCCCCAGTCATTTGACCGAAGGCTAGGAAGAAAAAGGAGAAACCATAGGGTGCAGTGGTGACTGAAAGTTTAAAAAATAAAAATATATATGCCTGTCGTAATAAACAGGGCCGGCCATGGACTCGATACATCACAAGAGAAATACATTTATCAGGTAAGCATAAATTATGTTTTCTCTTGTAAGATGTATCGAGTCCACAGATTCATCCTTACTTGTGGGATACCAATACCAAAGCTTTAGGACACGGATGAAGGGAGGGACAAGACAGGGACCTTAAACGGAAGGCACCACTGCTTGTAAAACCTTTCTCCCAAAAATAGCCTCAGAAGAAGCAAAAGTATAAAATTTGGAAAATTTGGAAAAAGTATGAAGCGAAGACCAAGTCGCCGCCTTACAAATCTGTTCAACAGAAGCCTCATTTTTAAAAGCCCATGTGGAAGCCACAGCTCTAGTAGAATGAGCAGTAATTCTTTCAGGAGGCTGCTGTCCAGCAGTCTCATAGGCCAAACGGATGATGCTTTTCAGCCAAAAGGAAAGAGAGGTAGCCGTAGCCTTTTGGCCTCTCCGCTTACCAGAATAAACAACAAACAATGAAGATGTTTGACGGAAATCTTTGGTTGCTTGTAAGTAGAACTTTAAAGCACGAACCACATCAAGATTATGCAACAGACGTTCCTTCTTTGATGAAGGATTAGGACACAGAGAAGGAACAACAATCTCTTGATTGATATTCTTATTAGAAACAACCTTAGGAAGAAAACCAGGTTTGGTACGCAAAACCACCTTATCTGAATGGAAAATAAGATAAGGGGAATCACACTGTAAAGCAGATAGCTCAGAAACTCTTCGAGCCGAAGAGATAGCAACTAAGAACAAAACTTTCCAAGATAGAAATTTAATATCTATGGAATGCATAGGTTCAAACGGAACCCCTTGAAGAACTCTAAGGACTAAGTTTAGGCTCCAAGGCAGAGCAGCAGGCTTAAATACAGGCTTAATTCTGACCAAAGCCTGACTAAAAGTTTGAACGTCTGGGACATTTGCCAGACGTTTGTGTAGTAGAATAGACAAAGCAGATATTTATCCTTTTAGAGAACTAGCTGATAATCCCTTCTCCAAACCCTCTTGGAGAAAAGACAATATTCTAGGAATCCTAATCTTACTCCACGAGTAACCTTTGGATTCACACCAATAAAGATATTTGCGCCAAATCTTATGATAGATCTTCCTGGTGACAAGTTTTCTAGCCTGAATCAGGGTATCAATGACCGACTCAGAGAACCCACGCTTTGATAGAACTAGGCGTTCAATCTCCAAGCAGTCAGACGCAGAGAAACTACATTTGGATGTGAGAACGGACCTTGGATTAGAAGGTCCCGCCTCATTGGCAGGGTCCACGGTGGAACCGAGGACATGCCCACTAGGTCTGCATCCCAAGTCCTGCGTGGCCACGCAGGTGCTATCAGAATCACAGAAGCTCTCTCCTGCTTGATTCTGGCAACCAGACGTGGGAGGAGAGGAAGCGGTGGAAATACGTAGGCCAGATTGAACGACCAAGGTACTGCTAAAGCATCTATCAGTACCGCCTTGGGATCCCGGGACCTGGACCCGTAACGGGGAAGTTTGGCATTCTGACGCGACGCCATCAGATCCAATTCTGGTGTGCCCCATAGGTGAATCAGCTGAGCAAATACCTCCGGATGGAGTTCCCACTCCCCCGGATGAAAAGTGTGACGACTTAGAAAATCCGCCTCCCAGTTCTCTACTCCTGGAATGTGAATTGCTGATAGATGGCAAGAGTGATCCTCTGCCCATCGGATTATTTTGGTTACCTCCATCATCGCTAGAGAACTCCTTGTTCCTCCTTGATGATTGATATAAGCTACAGTCGTGATGTTGTCTGACTGAAACCTGATGAATTTGGCTGCAGCAAGCTGAGGCCACGCCTGAAGCGCCATGAATATCGCTCTCAGTTCTAGGATGTTTATCGGAAGAAGAGATTCCTCCCGAGATCATAAGCCCTGTGCTTCCAGGGAGTTCCAGACTGCACCCCAGCCTAGCAGGCTGGCATCTGTCGTTACAATGAGCCACTCTGGCCTGTGGAAGTACTTTCCCTGAGACAACTACCAGAGAAGAGAATCTCTGATCTCCTGGTCCAGATGCAGTTGAGGAGATAAATCTGCATAATCACCATTCCACTGTTTGAGCATGCATAGTTGCAGTGGTCTGAGGTGTAGGCGGGCAAAAGGAACTATGTCCATTGCCGCTACCATGAGTCCGATTACTTCCATACACTGAGCCACAGATGGCTGAGGAATGGAATGAAGAGTTCGGCAAGTGGTTAAGAGTCTTGATTTTCTGACTTCTGTCAGAAATATTTTCATTTCTACCGAATCTATCAGAGTCCCCAGAAAGGAAACTCTTGTGAGAAGGAAGAGAAAACTCTTTTTTATGTTCACCTTCCACCCGTGAGATTTCAGAAAAGCCAACACAATGTCCGTGTGAGACTTGGCTAGCTGAAAAGTCGACGCCTGAATTAAGATGTCGTCTAGATAAGGCGCCACTGCTATGCTCCGAGGTGGTAGAACCACCAGAAGGGACCCTAGCACCTTTGTGAAAATTCTTGGAGCCGTGGCTAACCCGAAGGGAAGAGCCACAAACTGGTAATGCCTGTCTAGAAAGGCAAATCTGAGAAATTGATGATGATTTCTGTAAATAGGGATGTGTAGATACGCATCCTTTAAGTCCACGGTAGTCATATATTGACCTTCCTGGATCAGAGGCAGAATAGTCCGAATGGTCTCCATCTTGAATTATGGAACCCTGCTGTCTTAGAGGCAGCTGCAGGGTTCTTGGCCTGTTTACCCTTGTTCCAAGCCTGGTTAAGACTCCAGACTGACTTGGATAGGGCAAAATTCCCCTCTTGCTTTGCAGCAGAGGAAGCTGAAACGGAACCACTCTTGAAGTTCCGAAAGGAACGAAAATTATTTTGTTTGATCTTCAGCTTATTTGATCTATCCTGAGGAAGGGCAAGACCTTTCCCTCCAGTGATGTCTGAAATAATCTTTTTCCCGAATAGGGTCTTTCCTTTGAAAGGGATGTTCAAAAGTTTAGATTTAGATGACACATCAGCAGACCAGGACTTAAGCCATAACGCCCTGTGTGCTAAAATGGCAAAACCTGAATTCTTTGCCGCTAATTTAGCCAGTTGAAAAGCAGCATCTGTAATAAAAGAATTAGCCAACTTAAGGGCCTTGATTCTGTCCATAATCTCCTCTAATGGAGTCTCCATCTGAAGAGCCTCTTCTAGAGCCTCAAACCAGAAAGCAGCTGCAGTAGTTACAGGAACAAGGCACGCAATAGGTTGAAGAGAAAAACCCTGATGAACAGAAATTTTCTTTAGGAGACTCTCTAATTTTTTATCCATAGGATCTTTGAAAGCACAACTTTCTTTGATAGGTATAGTTGTACGCTTAGACAGAGTAGAAATAGCTCCCTCCACCTTAGGGACTGTCTGCCATGAGTCCCGCATGGTGTCAGATATGGGAAACATTTTCTTAAAAACAGGAGGGGGAGAGAACGGAATACCTGGTCTATCCCACTCCTTAGTAATAATATTCACAATCCTCTTAGGGACTGGAAAAACATCAGTGTAAACAGGAACCTCTAAGTATTTATCCATTTTACACAATTTCTCTGGAACCACTATAGGGTCACAATCATCTAGAGTCGCTAATACCTCCCTGAGCAATAAGCGTAGGTGTTCAAGCTTAAATTTAAAGGCCGTCATATCAGAATCTGTCTGAGGAAGCGTCTTTCCTGAATCAGAAATTTCTCCCTCAAATAACAAATCCCTCACCCCTACTTCAGAGCATTGTGAGGGCATATCAGATACGGCTACTAAAGCGTCAGACGGCTCAGCATTTTTTCTAAACCCAGAGCTGTCCCGCTTTCCTTGTAAACCAGGCAGTTTAGATAAAACCTCTGTGAGGGTTGTATTCATAACTGTAGCCATGTCTTGTAAAGTAAAAGAATTTGACGCACTAGAGGTACTTGGCGTCACTTGTGCGGGCGTTACTGGTTGTGACACTTGGGGAGAGCTAGATGGCGAACCCTCATTTACTTCTGACTGAGAATCATCTATTGCTCTATTTTTAAGTGCTAATATATGTTATTTATAGTTTATAGACATATCAGTACAATTGGGACACATTCTAAGAGGGGGTTCCACAATGGCTTCCAAACATATTAAACAAGGATTTTCCTTGGTGTCAGACATGTTAAACAGGCTAGTAATGTAACAAGCAAGCTTGGAAAACACTGTAATCAAAGTAAAAAATACTCAGAAATAAAACGGTACTGTGCCTTTAAGAGAAAAAAAGGTGCACCAGTTCTGCAAAACAGTGTAAAAAAGCAGTAAACTTAATGAAATTTTTACAGTAGCATTATAAAGGCTTAGTAACTTTGCACAGCTATGCAAATAAACAATTAACCCCTTAATGGCAAAAACGGATTGAAAAAACGTTAAACCCAGTAAAAAAGACTTTCAGCACCTTGCCACAGCTCTGCTGTGGCTCCTACCTGCCCTTCAGAACGATTTGTGGGGGAAAAAACCTCTTTAACAACCCTCAAACACAGCAGAAACTACAGGAGAAGCAGTGATAGGTCTCAGAGGAAAGGAAACTGCGCAACTGAGGCGCGAAAATAGGCCCCTCCCACCTCACTCGATGTTTTGAGGCCTATCAGAGAAACACCAGAGTGTCTCTTAATTAACCATGTGAGTTACAAAACTCAAAAACAAGCCACAATGACCCCTTTGTCCCTTCAAAAAACGTTATAAATGCATCAAAAAACAAAACGTTTTTTCCTAACAGTGTCACCAGTAACTAATGAGCCCTTCAAGCAAGCTGAAATTCCTATTAAAGTATCTGAATACAGCTTACCCTTCCCTCATGGGGATATTGCCAGCCTTTTCTAGATTTAACACAGTCTGTCTAGAAAAATATAGACTGAACATACCTCATATGCAGCTTAGCCTGCAAACTGTTCTCCCAACTGAAGTTTTCCAATACTCTTCAGGCCTTGTGAGAACAGCAGTGGATCTTAGTTACAAAGTGCTAAGATCATCATCCTCCTTGCAGAAATCTTCATCCCTTTTCTGCCAGAGAGTAAATAGTACACACCGGTACCATTTAAAATAATAAACTTTTGCTTGAGAAGTAAAAAACTAACATTTTAGTCACCACATAGCTCTTTGCCCTTCTTAGCAGTTAAGCAGGCAGAGAGAATGACTGGGGGGTGGAGCTAAGGGGGGAGCTATATAGACCGCTCTGCTGTGGGTGCTCTCTCTGCCACTTCCTGTAGGGAAGGAAAATATCCCACAAGTAAGGATGAATCCGTGGACTCGATACATCTTACAAGATAAATATCTTCCTTTTTTACATAGAGATGCTCAGGTGATATTTTCCTGTCAGCTTTTAAGTTATACTGCATCAGTTTCAAGTGATTTAGCATATGAGTATTATGTCCCTTAAGGAGGTTTAGCACTGATTCAACTTAGTTACTATTGCAAAGAATGCTTCTCCTATTGTGATTGTTGATGCCAAACTGATAATCCACCTTTTACAAACGTGATTCTTGAAAGGAGGTAGTAAACGAAAGCTTATATAAATTGCCTAAATGTATTAACCCAAACCTCCCTGGGACAATGTGAAACAAGCACAATTGTTAGACATATTTTACAGCAAAAGGCAGTTAAATAAAAAATGAATGTATATTGCAATAATTAAACATTTTATACGTTGTTAAAATGTCAACTTTTATGGTCCTTAAAAAAAAATTGTAATGATTGTATACTCCTAGACACATTATAGACTGGAAATACAAATATGAAGGGTGTAAATGCATTATAACATGGATAGCACAGAACAGAACAGGAGGTATGTGGTGTAAATATTCCACAGATCTTACAATCTAATTAGGAATGGGAAAGCCTCATCACATGAAGATGCCTATGTGCCAGAGGGAACTACTTTAACATGAGAGCTATGCGTGTCCTTGAGATATACTCAAAGCAACATGTTCCAGGCACATAACCTAATATGACTTTATCCTTAAAGGGACACTAAACCCAAATTTTGTCTTTCATGATTCAGATAGAGCATGCAATTCTAAACAACTTTCAAATTTACTGCTATTATCAATTTTTATTTGTTTTGCTATCTTTATTTAAAAAGCAAGAATGTGATGCATTGGAGCCGGCCCATTTTTTGTTGAGAACCTAGGTTATGCTTGCTTATTGGTGGGTAAATGTAACCCTCAAATAAGCAAGCACTATCCATGGGGCTGAACCTAAAATGGGCTGGCTGCTAAGATTAACATTCCTGCTTTTAAAATAAAGATAGCAAGAGAACGAGGAAAAATTGATAATAGGAGTAAATTAGAAAGTTGCTTAAAATTTCATGCTCTATGTGAATCATGAAAGAAAAAAATTGTGTTCAGTGTCCCTTTAATGTCGTTCCGTGGCTGAAGGGAAGAAGGGGAGATGGATTTAAATGCTATAAAAGAAAGGGCTTAAGATACACTCAAGGCAACATGTTCCTGGCATGTGGAGCTCTAACCCAATATGGCTTTGCCAATAAACCTAGAAAATAATGTTATATAATTCTGCACATAGTGCAGAATTATATAAAATTATATTAGTGCTAGCATTTTGTAACATAATATTGCCACTGGAATTTTTATTAAAAAAAAGAGGGTTTTTCAGACTTGCCCTCTGTGCTCTACTGAGCAGGTCTGGTTTTCCCTCTGAGCGCATCTGGGCAGCTGTCTAGTCACAGCCCTGCCCGATCGCGCCATTACACTCAATGTAGCTCGCTCCCGCTGTCAGACAGACTCAATAGGATTGAGATCGCATTCTGTTGGCTGATTGGAACAGCCAATAGAATGCAAGCTCAATCCTATTGGCTAATTGGATCAGCCAATAGGATTGAACTTCAATCCTATTGGCTGATTGCATCAGCCAACAGGATTTTTTCTACCTTAATTCCGATTGGCTGATAGAATTCTATCAGCCAATCGGAATCTAAGGGACGCCATCTTGGATGATGTCACTTAAAGGTACCTTCATTCTGTTTTAGTCGTCGGAAGAAGAGGATGCTCCGCCTCGGATGTCTTGAAGATGGAGCTGATCCGAGACGGCTGGATGAAGACTTCTGCCCGTCTGGAGGACCATTTCTGCCCGGCTTCGATGAAGACTTCTCCCGGCTTTGTTGAGGACTTCGGCCCGGCTTGGATGAAAACTTCTCCCGGTAAGTCGATCTTCAGGGGGTTAGTGTTTTTTAGGTTTTTTTTAAGGGTGTATTGGGTGGGTTTTATTTTTTAGATTAGGGTTTGGGCAGCAAAAGAGCTAACTGCCCTTTTAAGGGCAATGTCCATCCAAATACCCTTTTCAGGGCAATGGGGAGCTTAGGTTTTTTAGACAGTATTTTATTTGGGGGTTGGTTGTGTGGGTGGTGGGTTTTACTGTTGGGGGGGTTGTTTGTATTTTTTTTTACAGGTAAAAGAGCCGATTACTTTGGGGCAATGCCCCGCAAAAGGCCCTTTTAAGGGCTATTGGTAGTTTAGTCTAGTGTTTTTTTTTATTTTGGGAGGGCTTTTTTATTTTAATAGGGCTATTAGATTAGGTGTAATTAGTTTAAATTTCTGTAATTTGTTTATTATTTTCTGTAATTTAGTGTTTGTTTTTTCTTTAGCTAATTTAATTTAATTTAGTTAATTTATTTAATTATAGTGTACTGTTAGGTGTTAGTGTAACTTAGTTTTGGTTTTATTTTACAGGTACTTTTGTATTTATTTTAGCTAGGTAGTTATTAAATAGTTATTAACTATTTAATAACTATTCTACCTAGTTAAAATAAACACAAACTTGCCTGTAAAATAAAAATAAATTCTAAGCTAGCTACAATGTAACTAATAGTTATATTGTAGCTAGCTTAGGGTTTATTTTACAGGTATTTAGTTTTAAATAGGAATAATTTAGTTAATGTTAGTAATATTTATTTAGACTTATTTAAATTATATTTAAGTTAGGGGGTGTTAGGTTTAGGGTTAGACTTAGGTTTAGGGGTTAATAACTTTATTATAGTGGCGGCGACGTTGGGGGTGGCAGATTAGGGGTTAATAAATGTAGGTAGGTGGCGGCGATATTAGGGATGACAGATTTGGGGTTAATAATATTTAACTAATGTTTGCGAGGCGGGAGTGCGGCGGTTTAGGGGTTAATATGTTTATTATAGTGGTGGCGGTGGTGGCGGCGGCGGCGTTGGGGGCGACAGATTGGGATTAATTAATGTAGGTAGGTGGCAGCGGCGTTGGGGGCGACAGATTAGGGGTTAATACACATAATGTAGGTGGCGGCGATGTTGGGGGCAGCAGATTAGGGGTTAATACATATAATGTAGGTGGCGGCGGTGTCCGGAGCGGCAGATTAGGGGTTAATACATATAATGCAGGTGTCGGCGATGTCGGGGGCAGCAGATTAGGGGTTAATAAGTGTAAGATTAGGGGTGTTTAGACTTGGGGTTCATGTTAGGTGTAGACATAACTTTTATTTCCCCATAGGAATCAATAGGGCTGCGTTAAGGAGTTTTACGCTGCTTTTTTGCAGGTGTTAGACTTTTTTTCAGATGGCTCTCCCCGTTGATTCCTATGGGGAAATCGTGCACGAGCACATTACACCAGCTCACTGCTGACTTAAGCAGCGCTGGTATTGGAGTGCGGTAATGAGCAAAATTTTGCTCAACGCTCACTTCTTGCCTTTTGACGACGGGTTTCTGAAAAATCGTAATACCAGCGCTGCATGTAAGTGAGCGGTAAGCAAAAACTGCTCGTTAGCACCACACAGCCTCTAACGCAAAACTCGTAATCTAGGTGATATTTTGTAATTATTTAAAGTTATCATTTTGCTACCAAATTTCCATGTTTTATGTTTGCACATACCACTAGAGAAGCCTCTTCTTGAGTATGCCCCAGTCAGCTGAGGACAAATATAAATGAGGTATTGCCTTAAAAACTGTGTAGCATGCTGCAGGGTCATGGTTCATAAGCATGTAGTATGCATTACAGTTTCACTGAGGCAGCAGAAGAAAACTGTCACTGATACCGGGCAGCAAGGGTTAAACGCCTACCCCCCTACAACCTCACCCCTGTTGTTTCTCAGTGGTTTTGGGCTCCTCAGAGCAACCACAATCTCTGGAAGCTTTTTGTTTGCTTTTTGTTGGCTTGTTTTTGTGTTCTAAACTTGTTAAGAGAAGAGCTGGTCTATGACCGGGAAAAGACTCCTAGGCTGTCCGGGCTCCTGGAACTCCCGGTCGGCCGCCTCACAGCGGACACCCGCCTAACCCGCTTCACCGGGATCACCCCGAAACCGCCACCCCTGTGTCCTGGGATTCTGTGGGATTGTCCAGGGTCTTATCAAGATGAGCTGTGTGTATAAAAGGAGTGTGGGTTTCAATAAAATCAGTTCCTGTTTCACCTGAATGCTAGTATGTCTAGTTATTTGGGTGGGCTCCAGCTAAAATCACTTTCCTGGGCTACATAGCAGCCTGTTCCAGGCAGAGGAAGGACCCTCAGGCAGAGCTACCCAGATTGGGTAGCTGGAGTCTGCCACAGGGTGGGACCCTGAATACTGGTGCTGTCGGGCATCAGGGGTGGCTACAGCGAGAAGTGCAGTGGCGGTTGGCGTTGTATGACACCCGGCCACCAGAGGAGGTCATCACCAAGATCATCTCGGATGTTACCCAGCTCAAGTTAGCAGAACTCCATCAGTCCATAGGAGGGGCTCCATCAGCCCATGGAGTGCAGGCTCTCCGACTGCCCCAGCTACCCCATGGGGCCTTCCGAGCCTACAAGGAAGAGGAGGAGGATATTGATTGTTATCTACAGGTCTTTGAGAGCCAATGCGAACTACAGGGGGAAGCCTATGCCGATAGATTGTCTGTCCTGATCGGTAAATTGTCAGGGCGGGATTTGGTAGCTTTCCACTCTACCCCTTCGGAGGACCAAAAGGATGATAACAAAGTGAAAGAGTGTATCGTTGCCCGATATGGGCTCACACCGGAGGCCCACCGGCAGAAATGCTGGGCACTAAGGAAGCAGGACGGACAGCCTTTCACAGAATGGACCCACCAATTCACCCGGCCGATGGCTTTCTGGCTAGCCGGCTGCAAGGCCACCACTGGGGCCGAAGTGGCACAGCTTTTCCTACTATAACCATGTTCCAGTCGAGATTAAAGAATGGGTCCATGACTGTCGGCCCACCACAGCAGACCAGGCGGCCGTCCTGGCAGATCAGTACGCAGACGCCCGCCGCCAAGTTCGCTCTGCCCCGCAATCGACTCCCCGCCCAGCTTCGGTTGTAGTGCAACTCCCAGTGGCTACCAATAAGCCCCCGGGCCGCCCGGCCTTTGTCCCTCCAGCCGGAGTCAGGGACTAACGGGGATGTTTCTCCAGTGGGCACCCCGGCCACCTCAGGCGGGAATGCCCGAGTCGGGCCCGACAGCAGCCGGCAGCCCAGCCAAGACACCCCCAGCCAACAGCCTGGGTGGGCGCTCCAGCCCTGACCTACTCAGCCGCTGCCCACTATGCTTATGCACCGGCATCGGCTGACTACCTTGAATGGGCTGAAGAGACGGTTGGCACTCTACAAGAAGCCCACCTTGTGTCCACAGACAACCGTCAGCACCACTGCCAGACCGTTTGGGTCAATGGAAAGGCGGCCCAGTGACCACCCGCAGGCAAGCTCAGCGTCAAGCCAACACACCGCAGCTGGGGACCCAGGTAAGACCCCCCACTCTGACTCCTCTCCTTCCCCGACGCCATACCCTCATTCCCCAACGCCAAACCCCAGTCCCTGCCCTCCTTCCCGACCAACTATCCTGGGCCTCCCCCTCTGAATCCGCCCTAGAGACCCTGAGCGACCCGACCCTTGCCCCCTTCCGAGACCGAGTAGGGACTGATCCCCAGGGCCCCAGGGAGGAATGGTTCCAATGGGAAAACGGCCTGTTGTATCGGGTCTCCCGGAGAAAGAAAGGACCAGTGCCCAAACGCCAGCTGGTGGTACCAAAACAATATCGGTCCGACCTGCTGCAAATAGGGCACGATATCCCCTTGGCCGGGCATTTAGGCAACTCCGGAACACACTGCTGCCTTACTCAGGTCTTTTTCTGGCCCAGAATCACGAGAGAAATTAGGGAATATTGTAGGACCTGCGTGGTGTGTTAGAAGGCAGGGAAGACCGGGGACCATACGAAAGCCCCCCTTAACCCTCTCCCCGTTATTGACAAACCCTTTAGCAGAATCGCTGTGGATATAGTAGGGCCCCTACCTCGACCCAGTCCCTTCGGGAAAAATACATACTCACGGTAGTAGACTATGCCACTAGGCATCCAGAGACAATACCTCTGGCAAATATCCAGGTGGAGACAGTGGCAAGTAATTTGCTCCTTATATTCACCAGGGTAGGCTTCCCCCGAGAAATCGTCACTGACCAGGGGACCCAGTTTACAGCGGAGGTCACCCAAAAGTTATGGGAACTGTGTGGGATAAAACCCCTGTACAGTGCCCCATATCACCCCCAGACCAATGGGCTTTGTGAGCGGTTTAACGGGACACTGAAGCATTTGCTTCGGACGTTCTCGGCCACTCACAAAGACTGGGGAAAATTCCTGCCACACCTCCTATTTGCCTACAGAGAGGTGCCCCAGGAATCCACCGGGTTTTCACCCTTTGAGCTGCTGTATGGCCGTAAAATAAGGGGGCCCCTAGACTTGTTGAAAGCCCACTGGGAGGGATCAGCCGGGGAGGAAGGACCCTCCATTGTGGAGTACGTCCTGAAGTTCAGGGATCAGCTGAAGGACCTCACTGCCATGGTGCGGGAGAACCTTCAGGGCGCTCAAAGTAGAAAGAAACGGTGGTATGACCGTAACGCTTGTAGCCAAATTCTCACAGTAGGGCAGAGGGTTCTAGCCTTGAAGCCTGTCAAAACGGACAAGTTACAGGCTTCCTGGCAAGGGCCCTACCGGGTGGTGGAACGATTGAATAACACCACCTACCTTGTAGCAAAATGCTCCGATGACCGGGTCCAATGGACCTTTCATGTGAACATGCTCAAGGAGTATGTAGAGACCCCAAGACATAGCCACTATCTGTGCTCCGGCTGTGGAAGACTTGGAGAGCCTTCCCATGCTAGAACTCCCCGGGCCGGATGAGACCCCTCAAGGAGTAGCCAACATAATCCTGGATGAGAGGTTAGTGGCTGGACAGAGACAGCAGGTCCGGCATTTACTAGAGGACCGCCAGGAGATGTTCTCCAATGTCCCTGGGTACACCATAGCGGCTGTGAACCGAGTGGAAACCCCGGGACAAGCTCCCCTGAGGCAGGCAGCTTACAGAGTACCTGAAGCTGTCAGAGAGAGTATGCACCGGGAGCTCCGGGGAATGTTGGACCTCGGTGTTGTTGAACCGTCCCACAGTCCCTAGGCCTCCCCGGTGGTGCTGGTCCCCAAAAAAGATGGTACTACCCGGTTCTGCATTGACTACCGTAAGCTCAATGACAGAACCACAACCGACACCTACCCCGCGTCGATGACTTCTTAGGTAGAATCGCCAGGGGTCACTTCCTAACTACCCTTGACCTCTGCAAGGGGTATTGGCAGATCCCACTAGACCCTGAATCCGTTCCAAAGTCCGCCTTCATCACCCAATTTGGCCCCTACCAGTTTAAGGTCATGCCGTTTGGAATGAAGAACGCTCCAGCCAACTTTTCAGAGGATGGTGGATCGCCTGCTGGATGGCCTCCAAGACTATGCCTGTGCCTACTTGGATGACATTGCAAACTGGCCCACTCCTCGAACCAAGACCCAGGTCTTAGCTTTCCTAGGAACCGCCGGCTATTACCGAAGGTTCGTCCCCAATTATAGCACCCTCGCCAAACCCCTGAATGACCTGAATCGTAAAAGACTGCCCCGACAGGTACTGTGGTCCCCAGAATGTGAAAACGCCTTTCAGAGCCTCAAGTCTGCCTTGATCTCTGCCCCCGTCCTGGCCGCGTCTAACCCCACCAAACGTTTTTGTGTCCACACAGATGCCTCCATGTTCGGGTTGGGAGCAGTGCTAAGCCAGGTAGACAAAGAAGGGCAAGACCACCCCGTAACCTACATCAGTAGGAAGCTGCTGCCCAGGGAGGTAGGCTACGCGGTGGTGGAGAAGGAATGCCTGGCACTTGTATGGGCCCTCAAGAAATTGCAACCATACCTATATGGAAGGCCTTTAACTGTCCTCACCGATCACAACCACCTGGTGTGACTTAACCAACTGACGTGAGATAATGAACGTTTACTAAGATGGAGTTTAGCCCTGCAGCCCTTTAACTTTGACGTTCAGTATAGGCCGGGAAAGAGCAATGGGAATGCTGATGGACTTTAACGGCAGACTGAAATAGAATGCTCATCTGACAGCCCCAAGTAGACCGTGTGGATCTAGCCAGGTCTGCCGAACTGGAAGGGGGGAGTTGTCACGGATACCGGGCTGCAAGGGTTAAACCCCTACCCCCCTACAACCTCAACCATGTTGTTTCTCAGTGGTTTTGGGCTCCTCAGAGCAACCACAATCTCTGGAAGCTTTTTGTTTGCTTTTTGTTGGCTTGTTTTTGTGTTCTAAACTTGTTAAGATAAGAGCTGGTCTATGACCGAGAAAACACTCCTAGGCTGGCTGGGCTCCTGGAACTCCCGGTCGGCCGCCTCACAATGGAAACCCGCCTAACGCCTCTCAGGCTGGCCGGGCTCCTGGAACTCCCGGTCGGCCACAGGACACCCGCTAACTTTACCCCTGGTCACTTCAGCAGACCTTTGCCCCAGATCTCCGCTCTTTTGGGGATTGGTAGCCCCTAGGGAGGACAAGAGCTGGGGGAATTATCGGAGGGGAGCTCCTTTGGGAACCAAGGGTTTAGGACACCCCTAACCCCCTAACTTCAACGGACTGTAACTCCGGTCCCCAGTAATGAATCATGCTGATGGACGGTGGCATCTGGGGACCGAGAGCTTTAAAATTATACATTGAAACTCCACCAGGATCACCCCGAAACCGCCACCCCTGTGTCCTGGGATTCTGTGGGACTTTGGCTGCTATGGAGGTGCCGGTCCGTCTGGAGGGGCGGGAAAATTGTGGGATTGTTCAGGGTCTTATCAAGATGAGCTGTGTGTATAAAAGGAGTGTGTATTTTCAATAAAATCAGTTCCTGTTTCACCTGAATGCTAGTATGTCTAGTTATTTGTGTGGGATCCAGCTAAAATCACTTTCCTGGGCTACATAGCAGCCTGTTCCAGGCAGAGGAAGGACCCTCAGGCAGAGCTACCCAGTCTGGATAGCTGGAGTCTGCCACAGGGTGAGACCCTGAATACTGGTTCTGTCGGGCATCAGGGGTGGCTACAGGCTGTGGTCACTTGCCAGCTACATAGCTGCAGTCGGCAGGGAGGAAGCAGGACCCATTTGGCGGAGCTACCCAGTCGGGGTAGCCGGGGTATCCGTCACATTGGCTGGCAGCGGTGGGATGCTTCCAACTTCCTGGGACATTCAAACCACCAGCTAGAAGTAATCTTGAATGGAGACTCGAGGAAAGACTGCGGGTACCAGGAGCAGAACGACCCCCACCAGAGAAATGCTGGGAGAGGACCAGGTGGCCGGTGGGTCGGATGATGACCAGGGCAATGAGCCATCCGTTACAGCGCCAAGTTCAGCACCAAGTACAGTATCCACCCCGGGACGTCCACGTCTGATATACTGCAGGAAGTGCAGTGGCGGTTGGCGTTGTATGACACCCGGCCACCAAAGGAGGTCATCACCAAGATCATCTCGGATGTTACCCAGCTCAAGTTAGCGGAACTCGACCAGTTCATAGGAGGGGCTCCATCAGCCCACTGAGTGCAGGCTCCCCGACTGCCCAAGCTACCCCATGGGGCCTTCCGAGCCTACAAGGAAGAGGAGGAGGATATTGACTGTTATCTACAGGTCTTTGAGACCCAATGCGAAGTGCAGGGGGTAGCCTATGCCAATAGACTGTCTGTCCTGATCGGTAAATTGTCAGGGCGTGCTTTGGTAGCTTTCCACGCTACCCCTTTGGAGGACCAAAAGGATTACAAACACACTCCTGTACCAGATCTCCAAGAGACAGAAGGGTCAGGTGCCTAAACAACAGCTAGTTGTACCGGAAAAATTCCAGTCCTATCTGCTACGAATAGGATATGGCATTCCCCTAGCCGGGCACATAGGAAAGACCCAAACCCATCACCGCCTAGATCAGATGTATTACTGGCCCGGAATCGGAGCAGAAATTAAGGAATATTGTAGAACGTGTGAAGTATGCCAGAAGGTAGGGAAAACCAGCGACCACAAGAAAGCTCCCCTGCACCCCCTCCCCATTATTGACAAACCCTTCAGCAGAGTTGCTGTGGATATAGTAGGTCCATTAGCTTGACCCAGTCCCTCCGGAAAGAAATATATTCTCTCAGTGGTGGACTATGCCACCCGGTACCCGGAGGCAATCCCTCTGACCAATATCCAGGCGGAACCATTGCAGATGTCTTGCTCCGGATACTCACCAGGGTAGGCTTCCCCCGGGAAATGATCTCCGATCAGGAAACACAGTTCAATGCGGACATTTCTAGGCAGCTATAAAAACTGTGCGGCATGAAACCCCTGCACAGCACGCTATATCACCCCCAAACTAATGGGTTATGCGAGAGGTTTAATGGAACCTTACAGCAGATGCTGAGGACCTTCTCCGCCACCCACAAAGATTGGGAAAGATTCTTGCCGCACCTCCTCTTTGGCTACGCACACTGATAGTGGGACAGAAGGAGCTTGCCCTGAGGCCTATCAAAACAGACAAGTTACAGGCTGCCTGGCAAGGCACTTCCCGGGTAGTAGAGCAGATTAATGACACCACCTACCTAGTAGCCAAATGCTCAGATGGCAGGAACCAGAGAACCTTCCATGTGAATATGCTGAAGGCATACTCTGGGCGAGCCCAAGATGTGGCCGCGATATGTGCCCCGGCTGTTAAAGACTCAGAGAGTCTCCCCATGCCGGAGCTTCCCCTTCACAACAAAACTCCCCAGGGAATAGCTGATATCGCCCTAGAGAGGTTAGCGGCTGCCCAGAGGCAGCAAGTCCAGCACTTACTAGAAGGCCGGCAAGAGATGTTCTCTAACGTCCCCGGCTATACAACAGCGGCCATACACCGAGTAGAGACTCCAGGACAGACCCCCCTGAGGCAGGCCGCTTACAGAGTAGCCGTCAGAGACAGTATGCACCGGGAGCTCCAGAGAATGTTGGACCTCAGTGTTGAACTGTCCAACAGTTCCTGGGCCTCCCCAGTGGTACTGGTATCCAAGAAAGATGGCACTACCCGGTTCTGCATTGAATACTGTAAGCTCAATGACAGAACCACCACCAACGCCTACCCCATGCCCCGAGTTGATGACCTCCTGGACAGAATTGCTCAAGGTAATTTCCTGACCACTCTTGACCTCTGCAAGGGATACTGGCAGATCCCTCTAGACCCTGAGTCAGCCCCCAAGTCTGCCTTCATCACCCCTTTCAGCCTCTACCAGTTCACGGTAATGCCATTTTGGATAAAAAAAGCTCCAGCCACCTTCCAGAGAATGGTGAATCGCCTCCAGGACTATGCCTGCCCATATCTGGACGACATCGCCATCTTTAGCGACACCTGGGAGGACCATTTGGTTGACCTAGGCGTCGTCCTAGATCGCCTCAGGGCCGTCGGGCTCACTCTGAAGCCTGACAAATGCACTATAGGACGCTCGGAGGTCTAGTACCTGGGCCACCGAGTGGGCTGTGGGCAGCAGCGGCCAGAGCCGGCAAAAGTTGAGACAGTGGCAAACTTGCCCACCCCTCAAAACAAGACCCAAGTCTTAGCATTCCTAGGAACCGCCGGTTATTATCGATGGTTCGTCCCTAATTACAGTACCTTGGCAAAACCCCTTACCGACCTGAGCCTTAAAAGACTGCCCCGATAGGTCCTGTGGTCCCCAGAATGCGAGACTGTGTGGCGGTGGAAAACGAATGCCTTGCCCTGGTATGGGCCCTCAAGAAACTGCAACCGTACCTATATGGAAGGCCTTTCACTGTCCTCACAGACCACAACCCTCTGGTGTGGCTGAACCGAGTATCAGGAGATAATGGACGCTTGCTAAGGTGGAGTTTAGCTCTGCAGCCCTTCAACTTCAACGTTTAATACAAGCCAGGAAAAAGCAATGGGAATGCTGATGGACTTTCCCAGCAGACTGAGAGTGCTCCTCGGACAGCCCCAAGTAGACCCATGTGGATCTAGCCAGTTCTGCCAAACTGGAAGGGGGGGAGTTGTCACGGGCACCGGGCTGCAAGGGTTAAACCCCTACCCCCCTACTACCTCACCCCTGTTGTTTCTCAGCGGACTTGGGCTCCTCAGACCAACCATGATCTCTAGGAATCTTTGTGTGCTTGTTTTTTAGTTCCTACTTTGTCAGAGAGTAGGCTGGCCAGGCTCCTGCAACTCCCGGCCAGCCGCCTCACAAAAGACACCCACCTAAACCCTCTCAGGCTGGCCGGGCTCCTGGAACAAGAACGGATACAGTGATGAGCTTATCAGCAGCAGCAGTTGCACAGCTAGATTGAGAGACTACAGCTGCTAATTGGATCACCAGCTGCACTGCGTCTCGACTCCTGCAACCTCCTCCTAACTGGATAAATTAACCGATTATGTCTACTTCACTTTGTGCTAAATGCCCCCACCAGGCTAATCCACTTCATCTACACTGATCCTTGTCATGGCACCAGGCTGCAAGGGTTAAACCCCTACCCCCCTACTACCTCACCCCTGTTGCAATCTCTAGGAATCTTTGTGTGCTTGTTTTTGTGTTCCTACTTTGTCAGAGAAGAGCTGGTCTCTGACCTAAAAAACCCTCCTCTTAGGCTGGCCGGCTCCCGGAACTACTGGTCAGCTGCCTCACAACGGACACCTGCCTAACCCCTCTCAGGCTGGCTGGGCTCCTGGAACTCCCAGTCAGCCACAGAACAGCAGGACACCTACTAACTTTGCCCCTGGTCGCCCCAGCGGCTCTTTGCCCCAGAGCTCTGCTCTTTTGGGGATGGGCAGCCCCTAGGGAGGACAAGGGGTGGTGGAATTGCCGGAGGGGAGATACTTGTGGAACTGGGGGTTTTGGACACCCCTACCCTCCAATCTTTACCGGGCTGTAACTCCGGTCCCCCAGTAACGGATCACGCCGCTTTTTGGACTGTGGCATCTGGGGACTGAGAAATGCCGCCGCTCCCCCGGGATCACCCCGAAACCACCTCCCCTGGGTACTGGTACTCTGTGGTACTGAGGCTGCTATGGAGGCGCCAGCCTGTCTGGAGGGGCAGGAATGGCGGGAAAATTGTGAGATTGTCCTTTGTCTTATCAAGATGAGTTCCTGTATAAATGTTGTGTGTTTGTCCTAATAAAGTGTTATTCTTTGCTACACCTAAATGCTAGTTGTCTAGTTATTTGGGTAGAGATTGCTGAAATCACTCTCTCTCCGCTACATAGCAGCTAATTCCAGGTGTTGGAAGATCTTTTTGGTGGAGCTACCCAGTCGGGGTAGCAGGGGATCCGTTACAATCCTCTATGCCTGTCTCTACCCTAGCTCCATCATCCTCAGGGATTAAATTTAAAATTGTAACCCTCACCTGCAAAGATCAATGGAGCATCCAATACCTCTTAACTGACCTCTTTATACTTCCCTAGCCACCTCCTTTGCTCTGCTCTGAATCTATCCCTATAATGACCAAGGCCAAAATACGTAGACATAGCCAATTTACCAAGCTGAGAAGATGAGAAGTGTGAGTGTTTTTCCGGTGATACTGTAGAGTGTGGATATTGCTGAAAAGGTGCTTTGGGCTTATATCACAAATAAGCTGCTGTGAACACCTGCTTGAGGAAACAGCGTGGTTAGCGATGAGAAACGTGTAGCGTGTTATACTGATAACATTTATTTATTTTATCTGTAAATTGTTTTTAATACTTTTATTATAAAATTATTTGATGCACTGGAGTCTACGTTCCTTCATTGATTGCCAAAAGAGTTTGGAGCAGAAAACGACCTTGGTTCTAATGTGCGCTGGGCCACTACAATATACCCAGCATGCTGCAATTGCACTATAGTGTGCTTTACACTTTGTGAGTATCCATTTGTTGGGAACAGAAAGTGGGTTTAATTTAACTTACTCACCTGCACTAGGAGTCGCCCTCTTTATTTTTCCTACTTTCCAGATTGCAGAAAATAATATTTTCCAGGAGGAGCTGCCCTTGCATTGGTGCACAGTCAACTGGGACACTGCAGAGTTCCCAGACCGTTTACCTGGGCATTACCTTTGCCTCTATAAATTGTGAGTATAATTAGTTTTGATGAGAATTACCCTATTACATACTGGCTACACTAGGAGGCGCCCTTTCTCTTCTTTTTATTTCTACTGATGCATAACATATCATTTGGTAAATTACTCCCAGGATACTACAAAATTAGAGGCTCTGTTATTCTTCAGATATTTTTTATCATATTTAACGGACACATTTTAAAAAAAAAAAAACATGTTGGTTACATACAAGAGAGAAAAAGAACATAAGACAATGGTTGAAAGGTTTTGCTATCTAATTTTTTGTGGCTCAGAACATTGCGATCTACTGACCTATTTCATAGAAATTCATTTATTTCTTTGTAATTTTTCAGGATTCTGATATTTTCAGAGCAAGAGATTATTTAAACTAAAACATTGCTAATTTATACAGTTGATACATTATTACAGTTTTCTGCTGTTGTGTATAAAGTAATCTATTATTCTGTCTTTTTTTTTTAAACAACTGCGTGATCTCAACAAGTGTTCCTATAGCTATTATTATTATCAGAGGACTGGCAGAAAAAAAATATTAAAAAAAGAGGAAAAATATTTTTCTTCAAAACATACCTAGTTCACCCTTTGTGTGATCTGCTTGTGACTATGTTGGTCTTCAGTGGCAGCATGCAGGAGAGCTGTTTCATCACATAAAGTAGAACCAGCATTTCCAATCCCCAAAGGGCAAAGTGCAAGGAGTGCCCAGCCCCTCCCAACCACATCAACTCCTTCGTGGGAGCTCCATATAGTGTGTCAGTGCTGGTCTGTGTATCAGAGAGCTGCTAATAATTGAAGAAAGCTCTGATTGTATAGTATAGTATAGTATGTGAGCAATACCGTGAGAAAATGGCTGATTTAAAAGGGGCATGAACCAGCATTTTCTTTCATGATTCAGATAGAGCATTTTTCCAAATTTACTTCCATTATAAAACTTACTTTGTTCTCATTGTATTAGTTATTGAAGAGAATACCTAAGTAGGCAGCATGCACATATCTGGAGAACTATATGGAAAAAGTTTTGCAGAAATGGTTTGAACACTAGATGGCAGCAGAGTTGGCACAATGTATAACAGTTAAAAACATTCTTGCAAAATGTGCTCTAGACATGCCATGCTCCTTAGCCTATCAACCTGCTTTTCAACAAAGGAGTCAAAGAGAACAAATACATTTGATAATAGAAGTAAACTGTAAACTTTTTAAAAATGGTACACTTTCTCTGAATTATGAAAGAAAAAATCCCTTTAAGCCATTGATTGTTCAAAAAACATTCAGGGCGATCACATGATTAAATCACTGTTGTGCAAGATACTCATAAGCTATTTAAGCACTTAATTACCTGGAACATTTGTAATTGTCAATTACCCTATATGTGAAGCTGATCAGCAGCAAACATGAAAGTGTGGGAAGATAGATCAAGATGCCTTCATCTGGCAACACAACCTGCTGAGAACCATAGTTCCCAGACACGATTAAAATAGAATCAGAATGGCTGCGAAGTGCAATTGCAGCCTAAAAATAAACTAGCAAAACATAGGCCACTACGGTGGTAAATCAGGGCTCACATTTATAGGTGCCAGGTCTATGAGATTTAATTAAGCAAAATACTACTTTTATAAAGACTAGAACCTATGTCTCCTGCACTGTTTAAACTTGGCATTACAAAATGGAAAACTACAAAAGAGACTAATGTAGTCACAAAGAATAGTAGACTTGTCCATCAGATACAAAGATTTGTTTGTACAGTGTACAAAAAAAATAAAATATATATATTTTAATTAATCAGTTTTTTGCTACCAACATTTAAACACTATGAGAAGAAGGATTAGGACATAGAGAAGGAACAACAATTTCCTGATTAATATTTCAATCCGAAACTACTTTAGGAAGAAAACCAAACTTAGTACGAAGAACCGCCTTATCGGCATGAAATATAAGGTAAGGCGGATCGAACTGCAAAGCCGAGAGTTCCGAGACTCTCAGAGCAGAAGAAATAGCAAAAAGAAACAAAACCTTGCAAGACAACAACTTAATGTCTATGGAATGCATAGGCTCAAACAGAGCCTGCTGCAAATTCTAAGATCAAGGTTAAGGCTCCAAGGAGCCATGGACTTAAATACAGGCCTGATTCTGACCAAGGCCTGACAAATGGATTGCACATCTGCCAGACACTTATGTAGCAAAACAGATACGGCAGAAATCTGACCCTTCAGGGTACTGACCGACGAACCCTTCTCCAGACCTTCCTGGAGAAAAGACAAAATCATAGGAATCCTGACCCTACTCCAAGAGTAGCCCTTGGATTCACACCAAAAAATATATTTACGCCATATTTTATGGTAAATCTTCCTAGTTACAGGCTTGCGAACCTGGATCATGGTCTCAATGACCGACTCAGAAAGCTCACGCTTAGAGAGAACTAAGCGTTCAATCTCCAAGCAGTCAGCTTCAGAGAAACAAGATTTGGATGAAGGAAGGGACCCTGAAGTAGAAGGTCCTCCCTCAGAGGCAGTCTCCAAGGTGGAAGGAAGACATTTCCACTAGGTCTGCATAACAAATCTGGCGAGGCCATGCAGGAGCTATTAGAATCACTGACGCCCTCTCCTGTTTGATACGAGCAATGACTCGTGGAAGGACAACAAACGGAGGAAACGGGTTTGCCAATCTGAACTCCCAAGGGACCGCCAGAGCATCTATCAGAGCGGCATGTGGATCCCTTGATCTCAAACTGTAATTCGGAAGCTTGGCATTCTGCCGAGACGCCATCAGATCCAGCTCCAGCATCCCCCATCTGAGGGTCAAGCTGGAGAACACCTCCGGATGGAACTCCCACTCCCCGGGATGAAAAGTCTGTCTGCTCAGAAAATCCGCTTCCCAGTTGTCCACTCCTGGAATGTGGATGGCAGATAAACAGCAATTGTGAGCTTCCGCCCACTGAATAATCCGAGCCACCTCTTTCATGGCTAAGGAACTCTGAGTTCCTGCTTGGTAATTGATGTAAGCCACTGAGGTTATGTTGTCTGACTGGAACCTGATAAACCGGGCTAAGGAGAACTGAGGCCCGGTCATCAGAACATTGAAGATCGCTCTCAACTCCAAGATGTTTATGGGGAGAGCCGACTCCTCCCGAGTCCCTGCGCCTTTAATGAGTCCCAGACTGCTCCCCAGCCCAGCAGGCTGGCGTCCGTGGTTACAATCACCCAGGAAGATCTCTGAAAGCATGTTCCCTGAGAAAGACGTTCCTGGGAAAGCCACCATGAGAGAGAGTCTCTCGTCGGCAGATCTAGATCTATCCTCTGAGACAGATCTGCATTCTGAAATTACTAAAGAAACAAAAATTACTCTAACAGCCTTTCGGTCTATTCTTCTTATCTTGTGGCAGAAAATACGCTTTACCACCCGTAATATCGGAAATAATTTTTGCCAGACCAGGACCAAACAAGGTCTTACCCTTGTAAGGAATTGCCAAAAGCTTGGACTTAGATGAAACATCCGCTGACCAAGATTTCAGTCATAATGCTCTGTGCGCTAAAACAGCGAAACCAGATATTTTGGCTCCCAACTTAATTACCTGCAATGAAGCATCAGTAATAAAGGAATTGGCTAACTTAAGAGCCTTAATCCTGTCTTGGATCTCTTCCAAGGGAGTCTCTACCTGAAGGAACTCAGACAATGCGTCAAACCAATAGGCTGCTGCACTTGTCACAGTAGCTATACACACCCGCAGACTGCCATTGGAGATCTTGATGGACATACATCATTTTTAAATAAGCCTCCAGCTTTTTATCCATTAGATCTTTAAAGGAGCAGCTATCCTCAATAGGAATAGTAGTTCTCTTAGCCAAAGTAGAAATCACACCTTCCACTTTGGGCACCGTTTGCCACAGCTACTTAACGGAGTCTGCCACGGGAAACATCTTTTTAAAGACCGGAGACGGTGAAAAAGGGATCCCGGGTCTCTTCCATTCCTGTGCAATAATTTCCGTAGCACAGTCTGGAACAGGGAACACCTCCACACTGAGGAAGGAACATCAAAGTACTTATTAAGTTTACTAGATTTCCTAGGGTTGACAACGACAGGAGTATCGGAGTCGTCCAAGGTAGCCAAAACCTCCTTTAACAAGACACAGAGGTGTTCAAGCTTAAATCTGAAGGATATAACTTTAGCATCAGATGAGGGAATTACACTGTCTAAATCTGAGATTTCACCCTCAGAGGCTACCGATGTATCTTCCTCATCAGACTTATGAGAAAGAACAACTTGTGCAGCCTCAGAAACCATTCTATCTGAATCTCTAAATTTCCTCTTGCATTTTCCCTGTAGCATGGGAATAGCAGCCAATGCTGCAGAAGATACCTGGGCAGCAATTTCTGCTTTCAAATAAACTCCTCCCAGAGATTCAGAGGAACTACAGGGTACTGCCTGTGACACCGTTAAAGCTTGGGACGATGGAGGAGACTGCTGCGGCATTGCCTGAACAGCATCATCCTGAGAGAGTGGTGGCTCAGAGGCAAAAATACTACTATCTTTATGTAATAGAGTCATCTCTATGCAAGAGGAACAGAAAGGCAGGGGAGGTTCAAACTGGCTATCTAAGCAAAGCTTGCAATGAGCTATAGGGGAAATTTCCCGATCCATATTGAACTACAACATTTTTATTAATCCAAATTTTATTAAAAATCACTGTCCCTTTAAAAATTTGTGCTCCCCAGTGACACTCTGTGTACTCCTAACTTCAATCAGGAGGCGTAAACACTAATACACAATTTAGTGAAAAAGAACAGGAAAGTGCCTTGTCAAATTAACAATACAAGGAAACAACCGTAATACATCAAAGCCCTTTACACGTCAGCGTATAGCCAAGGCGCCTACCTGCCTCCTTAGACTAACGGAGTCGCACTGCTAAGAGCTAGTACCAACACAGCCGCTCCGGTCTCTGCCGACAAGAAAATCACGTGACACGTGATCTCACAGATGCGCCACAACCCAGAAGCGCGCTTAAAAGAAACCGCTTCACAAACAGATCCACCTTCACTAACGTCTGTTGATTGACAGGGCAGAGCAAATCGGCCATAAGCGAGGAGGGCAAGTCAGCACGGTCTGACCCTCGCAGCTGGTCTAAGTATGTATTGAGGAATTGCGCTCCCCATATAACTACCGTTAAATAACCCCTGACCCACCAAATGGGAATAAACTTATACACTGAATTCCCTGCTCTTGTCAGACCAAGCGCCTGCACAATGCCAAAAAAAACCTGAGCTCAGGATTGTTGTCCCCATATCCATGCAACTTGAAATTAACCCTTTAGTGCCAGTAACTCTCTCAAAAGATAAAATATGGCACTTACCTGCACCTCTAGCTGTCTGACAGGAAGACAGCTCATCCGGCATGAGAGGAAGCCACTCCTCAAAGAGACCTGTGGGGGGGGGGGGGGGGGGGAAGGGACAGAGTAAACCTACTCTGGCTTTCTACAAAGGGGCAGCAACATGTTAGGAAAACACAGTGAGGCCCACCCCACAAGTTCCTAACTGCTTAAAAGCCACCACTGCCCTACTGAAGAGACTAATTTGGAGTACGGCTAAACCCATCTTGAAAGGAAATATTAGAGCAAACCTACTCTGACTTTCAAAATAATAAAATCTTGATTGAAGTAAAATAAATTAAATCTTCTTCAGACACCAAAACTTCACCTCCTTCTTGCACCGAAAGCAAAGAGAATGACTGGGGTTTGTGGGAAGGGGAGTGATACTTAACAGCTTGGCTGTGGTGCTCTTTGCCTCCTTCTGCTGGCCAGGAATGATATTCCCAACAGTAATTGAGGACGCCGTGGACTCACCATATCTTAGGAAAGAAAAAAAGTATAATTTTTACATAGATTTTAGTAAATAATATTGAAAATGACCAGACTATAGAGTCAAAATTCATATATATTTTTAAGAGAGGGACTACTAGAAAATAAACTTTATTAGGGATCTCTAGAAATGCCAGATTTGTTTTTGTATTGTGCATACAATGTTACATTCCCAAATAAATCCAAATGTATTTTTTTTTACTTTATTTTTTAAAACATATGCTTTCTAGTACTGCTCCAAGACAAGATTGAGGGATTTCAAGAACCTCTCCCCCATCCAGCTACCAGTGCATCCTGGTTCAGCCCCTTTGTGACATCACCACCTGCGTACCTGGTGACATCACCGGAACTTCCATTAGAGCCTTGGAGTGCCACCCACTAGGACACCAATGATCCCTGGCCTGTAGTGTGGGGGATATCTGAAAACAGTGTTTGATTGGTAATCCCTCTTCATGACGAAAAGGGCTTGTCATGCGCCTACCGGCTGCAATGTGCATGGCTCGTCATGCACATTAAAATGATTAAAAACCAAAAACTACAAGCTAGAACAAAGCCTTTACTAACTGATCCATACCACATCTCAAGACAGCAATTTTTACTTGACTAAAAATGATCCTATCTCCATTAAAAAAGAAAACTAAAATTATAAGAGACTTTTTAATTTTAACATTCAACATTTTGCTAACGAGGGCACCTATAGAAGTGATTAAGGTGTCTTTGGAAAGTTCTTTAAACTCTTTCAGAGGAGATATTACTTGCCCATAATATATGAAAAAAAGTATTTGTAAGCAGTTGTAATCAATATTTTGGCAGTCTTTTTCTCAAAAACGGGTCTTTTAATTTAAAAAAATAATAATAATAATGTTGTATATATATACACTATTACTCATGAACTGTACCAGATTTTAAGATGGGACGCCAAAGGGATGATTAGTTATTTTAGGTTCAGTAAAACAGGAAGTCCCATTTATAGTAATTTCGTTCTAACTTGTATGTCACATCACAAATTTAAGTTCTGTTGTGATCTTTGTAGGATGAAGATTTCTACACAGCAACTTGAAGTGATTTGAAGAGATATAAGGATTTAATAACCATTGCTATATGTGCAAGTGACGAAGAAATTAGTATATGTTCTAGTACCTATTGTAATCCGTTAAACAGTAAAGGGCAGGGTAGTGTAAGAAAGAATCTTAGATCTGTTACATCATGGATGAGAGAACTTTGCCCAGAGTTGTATGAAAATGCTATGACCCTTAGTTACAGAGTAGTGTATAGTTAGACAAGTTTAAACATGTTCTGAATTGCATGTGACATTACATATTTTAGCATTTTCATGTAACTCTGGGAAAAGTTATCTCATCAATGATGCAACAGATCTAAGATTCTTTCTTACATTAATTACCATGTTAACAAAATCAATAACATATTGATTACAATGGCTTACAAATACTTTTTCCTTATACAGGCAATTAATTATTTTATCTGAAAGAGCTTCAAGACCTTTCCAAAGACACCTAAATCACTTATATAGGTGCCCTGGTTAATGAAATATTGAATGTTAAAGGGACATGAAACCTTAATTTCATCTGAGCCTATTTAGGTATTATTTTGAACAAAGTATACAAAGAGAGCTAAACAAATTAGATATTAGAAATAAAATGGAAAGTTATCTGAATCAAGAAAAAAAAAATTGGTTTCATGTCCCTTTAAAAGGGACAGTTTACACCAGAATTTTAATTGCTTAAAAAAATAGATAATCCCTTTATTACCCATTTCCCAGTTTTGCATAACCAACACAGTTATATTAATACACTTTTTACCTCTGTGATTACCTTGTATCTAAGTCTGCCTCCTTATTTCAGTTCTTTTGACAGATCTGCATTTTAGCCAATTAGTGCTGACCCCTAGGTAACTCCACGGGCATGAGCATAATGTTATCTATATGGCACACATGAACTAACGTCCACTAGTTGTGAAAAATGTCAACATGCATTCAGATAAGAGGCGGCCTTTAAGGGATAAGAAAATAGCATATGAGTCTACCTAGGTTTAGCTTTCAACTAAGAATACCAAGAGAGTAAAGCAAAATTAATGATAAAAGTAAATTGGAAAGTAGTTTAAACTTACATGCCCTATCTGAATCATGAAAGTTTATTTTTGTCTAGAATGTCCCTTAAACAAGATGGTAAAAATTGCAAATGTTGCACCCCTATAACTTTGTAACTACAGAAGATATGGACCTGCAATTTTGCATAGGTTCATAGTTACTACAGGTGGCCCTTTCAGTATACCAAATAAATAAAAAAATAATAGAATATGAGGTTGAAAACCTTGTTGATTTTACATGGAATGACCTTTTGCAGAGGTTAAGCACATTGGGGTTTATAATAATCCTTTAGAAAAGCAAGCAAGAAAATGATTTATCTATAAAAATTGAAAACAATACTGTAATTAGATAACATTTTCTTAAAGGAACATGAAACCCAACATTTTTCTTTCATGGTTCAGACAGAGCATACAATTTTACACAACGTTCCAATTAACTTAGATGAGAGAAGGGAAAGAGGTGACATGATATAAACATTTAAACATATGAAGGGACTTAAAGTGATGGTGAACTCTCCCTTTTATAAAAACAGATGTTAGTGATATTTTTGATTGTGTTTCATTCATCAGTTGTAACAAAGATGCGCTGTAACTTACTTTTTAATATAGATTAAAAATTCAAATACTCAGCGCTCGGCCGCCCACTTCAAAAGTCAGATTTTTTGTGAGCTAAAGGTTTGAATTGTTCTCCAATCAGCGCTATAGCTATAACGAAAGGAGTTGAAAGTATCTGCCACAAAAAAAGAAATATCAAAATATGGGATCGCAATCTTAAATTAGAGGGTGGCAGAGTCGAGAAAAATGTGAGGAAGCATTTTTCTTTACAGATTGGGTGGTGGATTAATGGAATAACTTCCAAAAGATGTGTTAAACACTGGGACTGTAAACAAATTAAAAAATGCTTGGGACATGCATAATGCTATCTTAAGAAAACAGTAACATGTAATATGGGTAGACTTGATGGGCCTTTTGGTTCTTATTTACAATCAAATTCTATGTTTCTATGACCTGCTAAATTTGCTTAGTTCTCTTGGTATCCTTTGCTGAAAAGCATACCAAGGTAGGCTCAGGAGCTAGCTGCTGATTGGTGGCTGCATATATATGTCTTTTGTCATTGGGTTACCAATGTGTTCAGCTAGCATCCAGTACTGCATTGCTGCCCCTTCAATAAAGGATACCAAGAGAATGAAGAAAAACTGATAAGGTAAATTGGAAAGTTGTTTAAAAATGTGTGCTATATCTGATTTATAAAATAAATAAATTGGATTTCATGGCCCTTTAAAGATTGTGATGAACCCCAGTTATGTGCAAGCAACAGTGCAATAGTGAAATGATCTAACACATTAAGATTTTTTTTTTACACTTTTATATCTGTTTAAATTATTCAGAATCACTGTTGTTAAAATCTAATAATTACATTTTGGGAGATGGTTGGAATAGCGAGGAAGGTAGGACTTCAGGCCTAAATCACGACAGTCTTACAGTTACCTACTGTAAAGGTATTGAAAATAAAAGATGGTAATTGCAATAACTATCTACAAAAGTGTTAGGCAAACAATACAGCTAATTAATTCCAGGATTTCCGGGACATATATAAGGCTATCTTGTAGACCAAATCTACACTTTATACTATAATACATGCACGCTAGAGGAGCCTTCTGGTTTTTATCTGCTGTCAAAAAGCCATGTTTCTATCCTCTAACAGTTTAGTCAGTTTCTGAACAGCATAATTACCAATCTCAAACCAGATTACGGCAGGCGAGCGTGGTTGACATTGTGTAAGTTAAAGGATCACTCAATGCAGTAGAATTGCATAATTAACAAGTGCATTATAAAAAAAGACAATAATTTAACACCTAGGGGCCAATTTATCAATGTCTGTCTGACATGATACGCTGTCGACATTTAATATTGCACAAGCAGTTCTCCATAACTGCTTGTGCAATGCCGCCCCATGCAAATTTGCCCGCTAGCAAGGGGTGTCAATCAGCCCAATCATATATGATCGGGCGGATTGCAGACTGCAGCCTCAGAGGACCGGCGAAACAGCCCCAATCTTTGAATTTCAAAAAAGCAGTAACATTTGTAAGTTAAAAAAAAAGATTTTTTTCCCCTCCCATTTTCCAGCCACCTGTACCACGAGACAGACATCAGCCAATCACAGACTAGTATATGTATACCCTGTGAGCTTGTGCACATGCTCAGTAGGATCTTCTTGTTCCAAAGAAAATGTGTATGTAAAAATGTGATAATGCCTTAAAATGCATGCTCTTTCTGAATAATAAAAGTTTATTTTGACTTGACTTTGTTTATTTGTGTGTTTAGCTAGATTTTGCTGTGATATATTCTAATTGGGTTGTCTTTTTTTTAATTTCAGGCAGCCTTTCTAATTGCTTTAAATGGCATAATAACTAACTGTGTAAAAAAATTGTTATCGGGCATGCAGTGTGTGAAACCCCTGCTTATTCAATCGCAGATGGTGAGCTAATCAGGAGTATATATGTGCATATCCTTCCATCATTGCCAGCAAGGGGGTACATGAAGTGTGCAACTGTGTTTTACACTTTTGCAGGGATTAAACATAGTATGAGAAAGTAATTTCATTGTTGGTTTGGGTTAATCAATGCAAAGTATAACGCAGATCCTCAGCTCCAGTTAAAGGGATAGAAAGGTCAAAATTGATATGTGCAGAAGTACATTTAAATTTGAAATACAGGTATACCTCACTTTACAGCACTTCGCTAATACAGCGCTTTGTGGAGCTGTAGTTCAACCTCCAAGGATTTTGAAACAGTGCTTTAATCATCGTGAGATTGCGAGAAAAGTGACTGGCACCATTTTGTTAAGCTTAGTTCACTCTGTTTACAGCATTACAGTGCAATCTGTGTCTGTGCTATAGTCTGGCAAATTTTACTACAGTAATTGTAAGTTTTTTACAGGTACAGTATGGTATACCTGTATATTATTTTTTTTTCCATTAGCAAAAATGCTTCTTGTAAACACACATATCCTGTTAAGGCCCCAGGCACTAGTATTCTAACTCCTTTCTTGCTCAGAGACCTGGTGGTGGTGTTTATTGCTTCTGAAGATGTTATACAAGCTACTACTGACTTCCTAAGAAGGTGTATTGTTGGTGCACAGGATATGTGCATATACCATTGAAAACCAGTAATAGCTGTTACTATTAGCATTTTTGCTAATAGAAGTATATTTAAAAAATGATTATATTTCGAATTGAAATGCACCAATGCAGATACCATTTTTGACCGACCCCTTTGGATACAACAACATTGTATTACCGGATTATGTTAAAAGTATGGTTTACTTAGAGAGAATATATAACCTAGTTACACCTGCCATTTTGTATATAAAACTGTAGATACTTAGAATTTGCTTTTTACTTAATGAATTAAAATTCCCATAATACAACGTGCACCCGGTCCTCTACGGGTTCTATTTAAAACAAACAAACAAACATTAAGGTGATATGAATTATGTTTTAACACGGTAAGACAACCATACAACTTTACACTAAATATCACATAAAACTATTACTGCACCTTATTTCCGCAACCATACGGCACCGATGTGTTACGTTCTTTATGTCCCGTCAGCTTAGCCTACAAAGTTCCGGATTTTCTGGTTCCCCTGGCAAATAATAATGTTTCGCTACTTTCGTTAGTAAAGGTTTCCACAATTACAGTACAAGTGCGGTTTACGACACATTTAAAAGAAATGCAATTTATTACTTGACTACATGCAGCAGGAATCTTTATAATTCAATACAAATATGACGTTGCTTAGTTACAAAATTATAGGAAGACGAGAGGAGCAAGTATGTTATACTCGGTACTTCACAGCTAGCACTAGTTTTCCCTAAATAGGCTAAAGTTAGCTTTACCAATTATTGTTAGAATGCTTCAAATTATTAATCTAGAATGTTATCAGATGTTTACATGAATATGAGAACAATATTTATAATTTCATAATAGAATTTAAATGTATTAGCTCATGTGAGATTATGAGAAAGTGCTATGCTAATCATAATAGAAAAAAATTATTAGGGATACTGTCTTGACTGTGTCCAGTATTTTAGCTTGCTGTCCAGTAAAATATACACAAAAATATTGCACACTGAAATGAATGTGTGTTATTGGGATGATTGGCTGCAATGCTAAACACTATCACTAGATGTCATTATACTTTTTACACACATTCATGGTAACGACGTATGTCCCTATAAAATTTATTTTTTTATACGTTTGATAGTAGACAAATAATCAGGGGTACAGCCATAATTGCAACTTGTGCAGCTTGTACCCTCATATGCCTGCATATTAATTGAAGTCTTTTGTAGAAATGTTAAATAAAAATATCTTAATATCTTTTTGACTTATGACTTCAGTCACTTCAATGAGTTGGAATTGACCTTGGATGTGAAAATAAAAAGAGAAGGGAAGACATCACCAACTGAGATTTATAGTAAACAAATGACTACTAAGTACTAACAGTTTGTTAAAGTGAAGGTCAAGTCTGGCGCATTGCTTAACATTTTTCAATAGCAGACTAAAATTAAGTATTATGTTCATTCATCAATTTCATTGTAAATATTGTTCTCATTACTATTTTTCAACTTTTATTTCACCTCCGTTTTCGTCTTATTACCCGCCCGCCATACTCCCTATATTGATTGACATTTCTGTTAGCCAATATATCGTCTAACCCCGTGGCGTCCAGCCCCTTTTCTCTAGCGTCACTACAAAGTTCTGCGCATGCGTTAAAAAAAACGCCATTGTCGTCCAGCTCGTTCATGAAACGCGCATGCGTTCTTCCTTCTCAGAATCAATTGAGCCATTGTATCAGTTACTACGCCCGATCGCAGCAGAGGCAAGCTTTATTCAAAAAGGGTAAGAATGATTAAGATGCTTGCAGCAGCTATTGCGGTCTAATATTTAAAAGTAACTACTGAGGGTACGGGTATGACACGCATGCGCATTTAGAAGATACTGTTGTGCACGAGCGTAGTCCGTTTGTAGGAACTACAGCGACGTCACAACAGATAAATAAGGAAGTGTTGTAGGGGCGGAGCAGATAGAATAACAGGTATTTTCTATATATATTTTGGTTGAAAAATAAGAGTTCTATACAAATATAAACTTAGCGACTGTAATATTTGGATAATAAGCTTTATAATGGTGTATTGCAATATGCAAAAATTGACCTTCACTTTAACCCCTTAATGACCACAGCCCTTTTCCATTTTCTGTCCGTTTGGGACCAGGGCTATTTTTAAATTTCTGCGGTTTGTGTTTAGCTGTAATTTTCCTCTTACTCATTTACTGTACCCACACATATTATATACCGTTTTTCTCGCCACTAAATGGACTTTCTAAAGATACCATTATCTTCATCATATCTTATAATATACTATTAAAAAATTTATAAAATATGAGGAAAAAATTGAAAAAACACACTTTTTCTAACTTTGACCCCCAAAATCTTTTACACATCTACAACCACCAAAAAACACCCATGCTAAATAGTTTCTAAATTTTGTCCTGAGTTTAGAAATACCCAATGTTAACATGTTCTTTGCTTTTTTTGCAAGTTATAGGGCAATAAATACAAGTAGCACTTTGCTATTTCCAAACCACTTTTTTTCAAAATTAGCGCTAGTTACATTGGAACACTGATATCTTTCAGGAATCTCTGAATATCAATTGACATGTATATATTTTTTTAGGAGACATCCCAAAGTATTGATCTAGGCCCATTTTGGTATATTTCATGCCACCATTTCACCGCCAAATGCGATCAAATAAAAAAAATCGTTCACATTTTCACAATTTTTTTCACAAACTTTAGGTTTCTCACTGAAATTATTTACAAACAGCTTGTGCAATTATGGCACAAATGGTTGTAAATGCTTCTCTGGGATCCTCTTTGTTCAGAAATAGCAGACATATATGGCTTTGGCCTTGCTTTTTGGTAATTAGAAGGCTGCTAAATGCCACTGCGCACCACACGTGTATTATGCCCAGCAGTGAAGGGGTTAATTAGGGAGCTTGTAGGGTTAATTTTAGCTTTAGTGTAGTGTAGTAGACAACCCAAAGTATTGATCTAGGCCCATTATGGTATATTTAATGTTACCATTTCACCGTCAAATGCGATCAAATAAAAAAAATTGTTCCCTTTTTCACTAACTTTTTCACAAACTTTACGTTTCTCACTGAAATTATTTACAAACAGCTTGTGCAATTATAGCAAAAATGTTTGTAAATGCTTCTCTGGGATCCCCTTTGTTCAGAAATAGCAGACATATATGGCTTTGGCGTTGTTTTTTGGTAATTAGAAGGCCGCTGCGCATCACACGTGTATTATGGCTAGCAGTGAAGGGGTTAATTAGGTAGCTTGTAGAGAGCTTGCAGGGTTAATTTTAGCTTTAGTGTAGAGATCAGCCTCCCACCTGACACATCACACCCCCTGATCCCTCCCAAACAGCTCTCTTCCATCCCCCACCCCACAATTGTCTCCGCCATCTTAAGTACTGGCAGAAAGTCTGCCAGTACTAAAATAAAAGCTATCTTTTTATTATTTTTTGAGCATATTTACATATGCTGCTGTGTAGGATCCCCCCTTAGCCCCCAACCTCCCTGATCCCCCCCAAACAGCTCTCTAACCCCATCCCCTGCCTTATTTTGCGCCATATTGGGTACTGGCAGCTGTCTGCCATTACCCAGTTTGAAATCCAAAACGTTTGTTTATTTTTTATTAAAAAACAACTATTTTCTGTAGTGTAGCTGCCCCCCACAACCCCCAACGCCCAACCCTCTCCCAGATTACTAAGTTTACTTATTTTGCCCCTCTCTCCCACTGAGTCTCTCCCACTGAGTCCTTATACTTGTTCCATAGTGTAGGGTTCCCACCTGCACATGCGCGCACCCACCCTCGTGCGCGCGCACGCTCCCGTGCACGCACGCGCATTCTGGCACGCACCCCACACGCAATCCCGCCCCCCTCCTCCACTGATCGCCGCCCACCCGCCTCCCTGGATAAGCTCCCACCCACCAATGAACATAGCGATCAATGGCCGATGCAGAGAGGGCCACAAAGTGGCTCTCTCTGCATCGGACTGCTCAAAACTTTTATTGCAGGATGCCTCAATATCGAGGCATCACTGCAATAACATGAAAGCGGCTGGAAGCGTTCAGGATCGCTTCCAGGGCTTTCAAAGACCAACGACGTACGGGGTACGTCCTTGGTCGTTAACTGCATTTTTTTGCAGGACGTACCCCATACGTCGTTGGTCGTTAAGGGGTTAAAGGAACACTGAACCCAATTTGTTTTCTTTTGTGATTCAGATAGAGCATGCAATTTTAAGCAACTTTCTAATTTACTCCTATTATCAATTTTTCTTTGTTCTCTTGCTGTCTTTATTTAAAAAAGAAAGTCCAGGACCTTGGACAGCACTTGTTTATTGGTGGATGAATGTATCCACCAATCAGGAAGAACATCTCAGGTTGTTCACCAAAATGGCTCGGCATCTAAACTTACAATTTTGCTTTTCAAATAATGATACCAAGAGAATGAAGAACATTTGCTAATAGGAGTAAACTAGAAAGTTGCTTAAAATTGCATGCTCTATCTAAATCACAAATGAAAAAATTTGGGTTCAGTGTCCCTTTAAGTCATCATCCAAAATCTTTAATAATACAAGGTATATTCTGGTTGGCCAGTTCCTTCATTTGAGGAGAAACTGCTCAAGTAAAACTTTGAAGAGACTTATAAAGTCTTATAAAGATTCAAAGATCGCGGTTGCAATATTTGAAGTTTGGTATTTTGTGCATGTTAGCTTAGCGCTTGGGCAAAAACATTTTACTTTCAACTTGTAATATGCGCACTATCCGATGCACGCAAAATAGTTAACATGTGAGCAAGATCGATAAATTGCGCTCTACTCGTAATCTAGCCCTTTATCGGCTGTTTGTTATTTGCTGAGGCTGGTGGTTTTGGTAAATATAGTGCCGAAAATAGATCCTTAGAAATGACCATTGTGACATTTAGCTACTTGGACCGGCAGCGTCACCCATGTGGTAGAGGTGTTGTTTTGCTACACTTAAAGGGACAGTATGATGTATTTTCAACCTAAGTTTCATTCATCATTTTTTCAATAACTTTTTTTTTAACTATTTATTGGATCTCAAAACTTAGCCCCCTTGTATGGCCTACCGATCCGTCACATTTTTTTTAAGATTCTCAAGAATTTGCCATCCACCTATAGTAATAATATCTGTTGTGCTATGTAGAAGATAAGTGAACGTGCGCACAATGACATCATTAAAGGGACATTATACACTCATTTTTTCTTTGCATAAATGTTTTGTAGATGATCTATTTATAAAGCCCATAAAGTTTTTTTTTTAAATAAATGTTTAGTTTTGCTTATTTTGAAATAACATTGCTCTGATTTTCAGACTCCTAACCAAGCCCCAAAGTTTTATGTGAATACGGTCAGCTACCTTCTCCAGCTTGCTCCTGTTTGTGTAAATGGTCTTTTCATATGCAAAAGAAGGGGGAGGGGGGGAGTGTCTTATTTGCCACTTGCAGTGGGCTTTCCAGCTACCTTTTCAACAGAGCCAAACTGACAGCTTCTAAGTAAGTTTTTAAACAGTTTTATACTGGATTTTTATATCAGTATCTGTGCATCTTATTCTTTATAGTAGTGTCTATTACATGCAGTTATATGAAAATGAGTGTAAACTGTCCCTTTAACTCCTGGTCTCTTCTTTACACAGGTATGCGCATGCACAACATCGGACGTTAACATGACGCGATCGATGCTTAGAAGCTCAGATATAATAGAGCTACGATACTGACGCATGCGCTATAGTAATTTCATACAAAGCCGCTCTGTATAGACATAAGCGTGAGCGAGCTTCAGTGGGAGGAAATATGGGCGTTACATAATTAGCATGTGGGAAGAACAGATTTGGTCTATACGCCCATATTAGAGATGTCATAGAGGGGTTGGAGAACGAACGGCCATCAATGGTTAAACTGCAAAAAGTAAGATTAAATAAAACACCTAAATAAGAATATTTCTTGAAAATAAATAATGTGGTTCAAATGTAATTGTAAAGAGGAACATTGCCGAAGATTTTAGATACTGTGAATTTACTGACCCTTTAACATTGTATATTGTTGTTATTAAAAAAAACTAAAAAAAAAACTACATAGATCCTCAAATAGGTTACCATGGTGAAAGAGTCACCCTCTGGTAAAAATGTTGTAGGTTTCTTTTCTATTATACCGTTGTACATGCACATTTAAATAATGCTTACATGTTCTGGTTTGCTGGCCATGCTCTTTTAAGCATTTTGACTATTTGTTATAAACATTGGTTTTGTATTTGATTTGTGAGTTTGGGCTTGGGGATACACCGTGTGCAGTAGTCCACAGATTTGTTTAGATATTTAATTTGATATAAACTATTTAAATAAAATGTTTTTTTGTATGTTGAAACCCCTTTTTTTAAGTTAAGAAGATATATATATATATATATACAAATATATATTAGAAAAAATACTTAACATTAATAGATATTACAGTTTATAGGCATATGTACATATGATGAACGTGCCAAGCGCATCCGCATTCAATACCGTGCCTGGGTACAGTGGCGTGTATCATGTAAGCAGTTATTCAGATTCCATTGTACAAACAACCCCTGGCTCCCTTAACAGAAATAGTGTTTGAATGTGAGGGCTCTGGGCATGAAAAGCATATGTAAATATGCCACTGACACCATTATAAAGTTTTTTTAGAATTATTTTTGCTAATACAAGTATATTGCAAATAATTATTATGCACATTTCAATTTTAATTCTTATGCCCATTTAAGTTCTCAAATGCAAAAAGGAATTAAATATCTCTTGATGGAAATTTTAAGCCTAAACATCTAGAGCAGGGGTGCCCAATAGGTAGATTGGGATCTACCAGTAGATCCCGAAGGCTCTGCTGGTAGATCATGGCCGATGTGATTAAAATGATGTGGTCAAATTACGCAATCTCAACACTGGGGCGTAAGTAGAGTATGGTTGCTAGGGATACCGCTTTATCTACCGCAGTGTGTGTGTAGGGGCAGGTCATTAAACAGTCTGATGGTCAGACACGAAAAGTGCTACAAGATTGGATCTTGAGGGACATCAATTTCAACCAATCAATGTAGATGATTTTTGAGCGATAACACAATTGGCCTATCAAAAGCATGGTTGAGTGAGTACTCTCCCAATGGATATGGAAAAAGTAAAGACTGAGGCTGCTGTGCTATGCTAAAGGAACATGTCTGATTGACGTCTGGCAAATGAACGTGTTGACCCGGTAAGAAATGGTCTGCATGGCACGCTATTGAAATTTATTTGTGTAAGCCTCACTGGGTCATATCAGGCCAAGCCCGCGGCGCAAAGTAAAGGGGGTCAGTGGCAGTAATTTGAATGCAGTGTTTTGTAACATGGCACAAGGTGTTGCTCCTGTTAACCCAAATTCAGTGCTACTTTTGTCGTCAGGATTAATCTGTTGTATCTTTATGCTTTTGCACATGTGTTGCTAAATCATGAAACCTTAAAGGGATATGAAACACAAATTTTTTTTTTTCTAATTTACTCCTATTTTCAATTTTTCTTCATTCTTTTGGTATCTTTATTTGAATAAAAAAACCAGGAATGTAAAGCTTAAGAGCCGGCCCATTTTTAGTGGGTAGATCTCGTTGAGCTGGTCATTTTAAAAGTTGATCCCAACACAAAAAAGTGTGGGCACCCCTGATCTAGAAACTATTTAAGCTTTATAACTGAAAGAGTACTGCACCAATTTGGTTCAAGTCCCAATCTTAAAATGATGGTAAACTTTAATTAACTGATCGCGTCTAATGAAGATGCGCTGTAACTTACTTTTTAATCTAGCCGTGCAATTCTAATACCCTGCGCTCCGGCGGCCCACTTCACAACTCATAGGGCTAGATTACGAGTGGAGCAATAACAGTTACACACAAGCGATAAGAGGTTTATCGTGGGTGTTTGCGTGCATCGTTTTTTTGCTTATATTACAAGTTGAAAGTAAACGTGATCGCTTGAGCGCAATTTAAGTTAACGCGCTTCGGGTTAGTGTCACCTCAGATCTCTGGTTAATTGTTTTGTGAAACAAAAAAGTGTCCCAAAACACATCAAAAGTACTTTTAAAAGTACAGTTGCACTCATAATAACACCATCTAATAAAATTATTTTAAAAAAATGCAGAAAAAAAGCTATAAGGCCTCAAAGATTTGAGGTCTCAGGTGTTAGAAAAAAAAGGCAAGTTTAGGGCTTTAACATAGCGATGCACACATATACGTCTAAAGATGGATATGTATGTATGTATATATATTTATATATATATATATATATATATATATATATATATATATATATGTGTGTGTGCGTGTACATATGTATTTATATGTGTGTATATATGTATTTACAGACATATGTACACATATAAACACATAAATACATATGTATACATATATAGACATATATATAAGTGCATTGAAGCCCTTTGCAGTTAAAGTGAATGTCAATTTTGATGCTAAAGTGCCCGGTTTTTAAAAATACGATTAAAAACAGGGGCACTTTAATTCATCAAAATTTACATTTCACTCCTGTTGAGAAAAAAAACTTACCTTTTAAACTTGACAGCCGCTCCAGCTTCCTCCACCCGTCGCAAAGCCTCTTCCTATGTCTAAAATGAGGATTCAGGCTTCCTCCAATCATGGCTTTGAATCAGACACTGATTCCCCCAGGGGAGAAGCCGTGAATGGAGGATGACCTATCCATCATTTCTGACATCAGAGGAACCGGAGGAAGCTGAAGCTGCTGTCAAGTTTAAAAGGTAAGTTTTTTTTTCACAACAGGAGTGAAATGTAAATTTTGATGAACAGGGGCACTTTAAAGTGCCCCTCTTTTTAATCGAAGTTTTAAAAACCGGGTGCTTTAGCATCAAAATTGACATTCACTTTAAGTAGACGAAAACATGAAAAAAACATATTTATGCATTATTCATATTTAATAATGGTTTTAACTATGTATTTACTGTAAGTATTTCACATTCTAATGTTCTGCACGTAGGGTAATACGTTCTAAGTATTTATAAATAGATATCCTATATATATATATGTATGTATATATATTTATTTATACAATGGGTATTGAAAAGAATCACCCCCCCTTGAAAAAAATAAAATGTTTTTGCTTTGCAGCCTGAAATAAAGACAGACACAGTTTTCGTTTATTCAGTTGTAATTACTAGTGGTGTGTAAGCCTCTTCCTTAAAGGGACTCTAAAGTCAACATTAAACTTTCAAAAAGTAAAAATTAAACTTTCATGATTCAGAAAGAGGATGCAGTTTTGAAGTAATTTGCAATTTACTTCCACAATCTTTTTAAATGCACACTTTATGAGGCGCCAGCTCCTACTGAGCATGTGCACAAGTTCACATTGTGTACGTATACTAGTCTGTGATTGGCTGATGGCTGTCAATACATGGGTGGGGCCAGTAAATAGGGGAAAAATAAATTTCTCAGAATAAAATCTACTGCTTATTTAAAATTTAAAGTAAGTGTTATTGGATTGTTTTTTTTATTTTGTATTATTCACTTGTTAGTTATGCAATTCTTCTGTATTTAATGGTCTTTAAAAAGGGATAGTAATTTTTTTTTTCAAAAAACTTTTGAAAACCATTGTGACTGACAACTGTCCTGGTGATTTTGAAATGTCCAAACAAAAATGCTTCTTCCGTCCTCTGCGGATTAGTGTCCTTATAAATGTAGTGTACCTTAAGGTACAAATTGCATGTTCTAACTTTAACTTATAACAAAGGGTGCTCAACTTACAATATTCGCATTCAGCTTGTTCTCCTGTTATTAACTTTACTAAAAAAATAGCTCTGTAATCTATAGTGATCTACAGCAAACTATAGTCGCCACGCGCTATCCCAACTTCCTAACCCTTGTCCCTATGTTCCTGTATTGCTCGACTCCCCAAAGAGTCACCCATTGTCTAATCCCTCATTTAGCACTGACCCATGGTGCATTCCTTCCACTGTATTAGCATCAATTCATGCGTGTCTAATGTGTCGTTCTGCATGTGGTGGTATCTTTCTAAGTGTAGCAGATTGTTCACCTGTCTCCTCCATTCTTCCACTATGGGAAGTGTTTTGGTTTTCCAGTGTTTAGGGATCAGCATCTTTGCGTAGTTCAGCATGTCCAACCTTAGAGCCCTGCTTACCATACTTTCGAGTTTAGGTAGTGATATGAATAGTAGTGTCTGTGGATTACTTGGTAATGATTTTCCTGTAGCTATTCTAATGTGATCCAAGACTTCTATCCAAAATGTATCCTGTCCAGGACAATCCCACCAGAGGTGTGTTAGTGTGCCCTCTCCTCCGTACTCCCTCTAGCACTTCCCTGAGGTTGTTTTGTATATGTGTTTTATCCTACTGGGTGTAAGGTACCACCTAGATAGGAATTTGTAGCTAGATTCTTGAACTCTACTTGAGATGGATGTGTGCTTTGTTGTTCGAAATGCTCTCAACCAGTCTTGCAAGTCTATGTCTACGTTTAGCTCTTTCTCCCAAGTTCTTGTGTATGAGGGCAGTTTCTGTGTTTCTCCCGCTGTCAATAGTTTGTACAAGATAGATATTGCGTGTTTTGTCGGTGTCTCCTTTGTACACATTGTCTCGAACGTGGTTAATTGTCGAAAAAAGTCAGATTTCTGTTTGTGTGTTACCAGAAAGTGGTTCAGCTGCGAGTGGGCTAGCCAATCCACACCTAAATCTGGTCTGCTCTCTCTGATCTGTGCCAGAGGTCTCATTGAGTTTCCCTCGAGCAAAGCAGAGAGTGTCCATTCCGTATATATTGTGCTGTCATCTCGGCATACTTCTCTGTGATTCCATGGCATTGCTGTGTTTTGATATATAGGTGTTAATGGGGAGAGCCTAGTGGATATGTGAGTGGTGGTGTTTAGAAGCTTGTCCCATATAGTGAAAAAGACCACTAGCAGCGGGTGTGTGAGTGCAGCTGTTGGCCTCTCCTTTCCTGATATCCACGCCATTCCCCTGCGTTTCTTGTACCTAGTATTGAGCAGTCTAACTGCACCCACAGTTTGGTAGTGTCGTTGCTGCACCAGTCTAACAGTTTGTGTAAAGTTATGGCTTGCTTGTATGCACTTGTATTAGGCAACCCAAGGCCACCTCTGTCTCTGGGCAGATAGAGGGTACTCCTTGCAATTCTAGGTTTGATTCCCCCCCATATATATTGTTCTATTACGCTTTGCAGCTTTGGTATGAAGTTTAATGGGATGGGTATAGGTGTGGTCTGCAGTATGTATAGGAGTCTGGGTAAGACATTCATTTTTACCACGTTTACCCTCCCCAACCACAAAATTGGTTTATTTTTCCAATTGGATAAGTTCGCTACTAATTCTGTCTCTTACCGCTTGTAGTTGGCCGTGAAGATCTCCTGTTGGTCTGAGGATAGGTAAATACCAAGGTATTTCATCCTAGTGCCCTGTATCTTGAGTTTGCAATTCTGTGTAATCTGGCCAAAGAGGGTAGGGTCGTATGTAATGTTTAATATCTCAGATTTTGTGAGATTTAGCTGGAAGTTTGAGACTTTGCCAAAGGCTTTCAAGATCTCTAGGGTGCTGTATAATGACGTGTTAATATTTGTCAGGGTGAGCAGTATGTCGTCCAAAAATCTGTAGAAGCAGAGAACAGAAAGAGGCGCCTTATGGGACAGTATCGTAGTGTCGCTAATATGCAGATAGAGGCAGACAGCACACACAGATGGAAGAATACTCACAAGTGAGGCGGCATAAACGTATGCCAAACTAGACAGGACGGAACCTTAGTCGCCCGCCAGACGATCCAATAGGAGAAAGACTCTCACGTTCCAGTGGTCCAATCCGCTACGGCGGACAAAGGCAGACGTCAGGTGCCCACAGCGTCTGTTGGAGGATCAATGGCTCAGAGTCCTTAGTGCAAGTGGTAGAATATTGCTCCACACATAGGATCAAATGGTGAACAATGAGAGCGGGGTTATCGTAAAAGATATTTTTATTGATAAAAGTAAAATTAAAACTGTTTAAAATACATAAAACAGCAACGCGTTTCTCGACCTTCCGGTCGTTTCATCAGGCTGATATTCACTTTGAGAACCCCGCTCTACTTAACATAATGATCATCCAATCACAGGCCGGTCTATTGTCCACACCCATCAACGGACCAATCGTAAATTGTGATTGGTATCTATGGTGACAGTCGCACCTGTTCTGTAATCAGAGGTGATGAGTGTAATGGACGATAATAACGACTGTGATCCATATACATACATAGCTAAGGAATAACTGTAATTTCGAAATGTAATAAATTCTTATATAATTCTAAAAATATCGAGAGATTCTGAAAATTAGCAGTTGTTGCTATTGTATAAAAAGAGGTGTTTGGCTAAGAGAATGTGACAAGATTGTGTCTGTATTTCTCCTGTGTAATAGTTACGATGTGTGATAGTTGCAATGACATAAGGAAGTTTAAGATATTATGTGTTTCTCCTGTGTAATAGTTACGATATGTAATAGTTGCAATGACAAAAGGATGTTAAAGATATTATATAAACTACCATAACATACAGATGATATATTATTGTACCATCTGTAAGCTAATGCAATAGAAACTTCATTGTAGGGCATGAGTGAATTAGTATGCATAAACCTGTTGGTGGTAAAAAATGCATATTTAAAGGGACCATGTTTTCTAATGAATAATAATGTAGTAACATATTTAAAGATACCATGTGTTCTGATCAATGGATATCATAATTTAATATTCATATGTGTTAGAGGTGTAATTAGCAAATAATTTTGATAAATAGATATCTATAGGTATATTATTATAATAGCCCCCACATATTTGAATGGCCTATATATTCTGACTGATAGATATCAATATATGGTCATAGATGGTTGTGTTTCTAAATCTAAGTATGATTAACTTGTAAAATGTTTATAATAATCGGACCAGTTATATCTAGTTGGTCCGAGACCATGGACGTCTATTCCAATAAAGATAAATGGTTGGTAATAAGTGACCTACAAAAAAAGCAGGCAGAGGGACTGTAGAGAAGGACTTTTATGAGAAGGCTGCCAAATCGACACATAAATTGAGACCATCAGGGTACATGCTCTTCAGCAGATGGATCCAATAAGTCTCCCTCTGTCTGAGCCTAAAAAACCGGTTATAAAGATGAGATTTAGGAATGAATTCTATGGGATTGACAGAATAACAGTTAAGATCTCCCCTATGTACGTCATTACAGTGTCTTGATACACTATGAAGTCTGTAGTTATTCTTCATATTTCGATGGTGTTCAGACCATCTGGTGCTAAGGTATCTACAGGTATGCCCTACGTATTGTACCCCACAGACACATGTAAGTAGATAAACTACATAAGAGGAAGCACAAGAAGCACGGCCAATAATGGTGTAAGATTTGTGGGTGATACTTGACCTAAAGGTTTTTTGCCGATCACCAATGAAAATGCACATCTTACAGCGGGCTCGTCTGGTTTATTTTTCCAATTGGATAAGTTCGCTACTAATTCTGTCTCTTACCGCTTGTAGTTGGCCGTGAAGATCTCCTGTTGGTCTGAGGATAGGTAAATACCAAGGTATTTCATCCTAGTGCCCTGTATCTTGAGTTGACAATTCTGTGTAATCTGGCCAAAGAGGGTAGGGTCGCATGTAATGTTTAATATCTCAGATTTTGTGAGATTTAGCTGGAAGTTTGAGACTTTGCCAAAGGCTTTCAAGATCTCTAGGGTGCTGTATAATGACGTGTTAATATTTGTCAGGGTGAGCAGTATGTCGTCCGCATATAATGCTAACTTGTAATTACTGGTGGCGATTACTATGCCTTTTACTTAATTATCATTTCTCATTTTGTAGGCTAGGGCTTCTATACTGATGGCAAAGAGGATGGGTGAGAGAGGGCATCCCTGTCTCGTGCCGTTTCTGATGGTAAGACTGTCTGAAAGCAACCCATTTACCTTGACTCGTGCTGTGGGGCTTTGGTAAAGTGTGCTTCCCAAATTGTTGAGGATGGCATATCCTTTGTAAGATTCTCCTGGAAATAGTGTCCTAGAGTTGCATCAATTTATGCTTTAATCAGTGGATTGTCAAGCATATGCTCTTCTAGCCTCCACAAAAATGGTCTTACTGGAGTGGTTGGCCAATTGATTGTGCATGTGACTGGTGCATGGTCTGACCATGTTATCGGCAATATACTGGAATTTTCTACTAATGCTAGTCCTATTTGATCTGTAATGAAGTAATCTATCCTTGTGTAAATGTGGTGTGGATGTGAATAGAAAGTGTAATCTCGTGTGTGGGGATGTTTGTCCCTCCATACATCGTGCAGTCGAAGTTGGTGTAGTTGTGTGTGCATGGTCTTGATCACCTTTTGTGGGGTGCTTGTTGTTCCCAATGAAGTATCGTGGATCGGATCTAAGGGCAGATTGAAATCCCCCCCAATAGTATTATCCCCTTTGAGTGTTCCAACAGCAGCTGTGTGATTTGTTTAAACACCCTTTGTTGCCCTTGGTTTGTTAAATACACGTTCACCAGTGTTACTTGCATGTTAAATAACAATCCCACTATCACTAGATATGTTCCATTTGGATCTTTAATTATGTTTGATGGTTTGAAGCTGATATTGTTTCTCAGAAAGATACCTACACCCCCATTTTTGGAGCTGCCTGAGGCTAGGAAAGCAGTTCTGTATCTGCTGCTCACAATTTTGGGTTCCCTTCCTTTTTTAAAATGTGTTTCTTGAATATATAGTATATCGCTTGCATTTTTATGTAGTTGGTTAAAGGCTATCAACCTCTTTTCGGGGCTATTGAGCCCTTTGGCGTTGATTGTTATCAGTTTTAGGGGTGTCTGTGTCATGCCCTTTATTTGTTAATCAACGCTGTGGCGTGATTAGGTATGTTTGGTAAGCCGAGTGGTGCAACTGCTGTTGAGCGGCTATTTGTGTCTAGTTACCCGTCCCAATGGTAAAGCGCAGTGACGAGTCTACTTTGCTGCGATGGTGAGGTTTGTATCTGTAAGCTTTTCTTAACTTTGTGATCTATGCAACCTAGTGAGAGCGCACAACGACTAGATTATATGATGTAGCAATCTCTAATAGCTGCAATGCTAAAATGTACTGTATGGAATTTCACTACCTGAGCCTGATTGAGTTTGTTACAGGTGTCAACAAGATGCAACAATGTTCAGCAAACAATAAGGTAAAATTAAACAGTAATATACAATACAGTTCAATACAGTGCAATACAGTGAGGGCAATATCCCCGGCCCCAAGCCCAATTACGAAAGAAGAAAACATATAGCCTACAGACCTAAATAACTTTACACACATGTATCATAATCATACGACCTGTATTCTATGATGTTCTAGTGGAGTCCCCTTGAAGATGTCTATATACATTTTAATCAGTCTATGAGTTTATGGCTTCATTGTCCTGTGAGTTGCTAGTTTCAGTTTGGAGGTTTGCTGCTGTTCTATCTGCTGTTCCTTTGTTTGTTGAATGGGGCCCGTATCTTCTGCGGCGATAGTTAGTGTCTATTTGTTCTTCTGATTCTGGAGGCTGTATGTTGAGTTTGAGGGCATCACAGAAATGTGACATGTCGTCCTTGTTCTTGAGAACTGCCGTAGTGTTTCCTCTGGTGGCTATTATACTTACAGGGAATCCCCATCTGTACGATATCTTCTAGTCTCTTAAGGCGCTTGTATATAGGACAACTCTCTCCTTTTTTGGAACGTGGTTGGGCTCAAGTCTTGGAATATCTGGATACAATTCCCTGCATGCGCGATATCTTGTTTCATTCTTGCGTGCTTCATGAGCTCCTCTTTGTCTTTGAAATTGAGTAATTTAATTATTACATTCCTTGGGGAGCCTTAGGAGGTGGTTTCGCCTGCAGGGCCCGGTGTGCTCTTTCAATTATCAGGTCGGGAGCACTATTATTGCCCCTGACTGTCCTAAATAAATCTTGTAGACAACCTTCTAATGCAGCTGGTAGGATGGATTCCGGTATGCCTCTTATCCTTAAGTTATTTCTCCTACCCCTGTTATCTAGGTCCTCGACCTTTTCCAGGAGGTGTTGTATAGTTTCGTCCTGATCGTATAGGTCTCTCTTCAGGTCCCCATACCAACTTCTGTCATTATTTCTTTGATGTAATTTTTCGTGCAGAGTGGCAATAAGTCTTCTTTTGTGAGGCCTGTCGCCGGAGGTGCCGGTGTGGTCTGCTCTGCATGTTCAACCTGCTGTGTGTCGTTACTCAGTGTTACAGGCTGAATGTCCTGAGGTGGCTTAAGTGGCATTAGATATTGTTGTAGCATCTTGGAGCGCGGCGTGCTGTCTGGTTTGTTAGCTTTGCGCCTGGGCATAGTATTTGGGCCTTTAAGTAAAATATATATCTGTGCTTTCGTTGAATGACAGCTATCTGGGCTATTATGTATGGGTTTATTGTCTGAGTGAGCAAGGTATTTGTGTGTGTGGGACACTCTGCTTGAGGTTGCCTTTATTTATTTGATTTCAGTTTGTCCAGCTTCTAAGAATTGCTCTTTTTGTGCAGCACTCCTTAATGCTTCCAATACTTTAATTTTCCCTTGTATTATAGATTGCTGTAATGCAATTCCATTTGCAATTAAATTCCCTGATTTCCTGTACTCTCCTCACTCTTTTCTGCCCTGTTACTGCGCACCAAGCTTTTATCTATTGGGCCTTTTATTGATAAGGCTACTTTTTACCCAGGACCTGTGTGCTTTTAGTTATACTGTCCTCTTTATTATTTATGTCCGAGTACTCTCTTTGCTGGGTGATGTCAGTTTAATCAGGGCTTCTATGCGCGCGGACTATGCGCTTTGTGTCTTACCCTGCTATGGCAGCTACTCCTGACCTGTGGCCACGTGTCGCCTCTTCGGATCATTAGGGGGATAATCTTTATGCTGTGTCCCTTTGCAGCTGACAGCCCGGTCGACTGTGGGCTTAGCTGTATGTTCCGGTTTCAGCTCCACTTACTCCTCCATTGCGGTCCTCACGCCACTTATATTTCTGTGCGCAATGGAGCGCCTGCTACAGCCTGCTCGTCACTATCAGCTGTTTCCGCAAAACAAATAAAGCCTGATCGGCTTTTTAACTTCTTTTTTAGTGACCGTTGGTGTCTGTGGTCTAGGGGACTCCTGGAGCTATGATTTCTTGCAGGCTAGCCTGCTTTTTATTAGGGCTTGGGTGCCTTAGGCCTAAGAGCTATCTGTTCACACGGCCATCTCCCTGACCGGCCAAGCTCCGCCTCTGTAATTTTTTTTAAAAAAGGTTATATTTTAGCTTTTGGCTAAAGCTTACTAGCTGCATTTGGTTGTCCTCCTCTGTGCAGCTTTTTTCCCTCTAATTACAAACGGGCAATGGGATGTGTAACACCTACTCTATTAAAATCTATAGCAGCACATTTCTGTGCTGATGCTATTCAGCTGAAGGGCTTTGACTGCTGTAAGCACAATTTCCAATCAAAGCCCTTTAGCAGAATAGCTGCAGCGCTGTAGCGAGTTACTGTTGGCCTTGATACAGTGGGTGGTTTGCTTTCCATTGGCCGTTCTGCCCATTTGTAATTAAAGAAAAAACGCTGCACACAGAGGATGTCTGACTGCAGCTTGTACACTTTAAAGGGACATAAAACCCAACATTTTGCTTTTCATGATTCAGACAGAGCATACAATTTTAAACAACCTTCCAATTTACTGCTTTTATAAAGTTTGCTTCATTCTTGTGATATTCTTTATTGAATGAGTAGCAATGCACTACTGGGAGCTAGATGAACAGATCAGTAAGCCAATGGCAGGAGGTATATATGTGCAGCCACCAATCAGCAGCTAGTTCCCAGCTCCTGAGCATACCTAGGTATGCTTTTCTACAAAGGATACCAAGAGAACAAAGCAAAAATAATAATAATAATAATAATAATAATAATAAAAGTAAATTAGGACGTTGTTAAAACTAAATGCTCTTTCTGAATCATGAAATACATTTTTGGGGGTTTCATATCCCTTTAAATAATAGGTGAAATATAACCTTTAAAAGGGCATTTTCAGCAGTAATACTATAGTAAGCTATATGGCACAATACATACTTTGATACCCTGCACTGAAACATTTAAAACTTTACTATAACTTTAATCTCCCTGTAAAAGGTTTAATTAAACACTGTTTTATATTTTGATTAATTATTTTGTCTTCTTTTTTTTTTTAAATGCGCTAGTTCCACTTTTTCCAAAGAGGTTGGTGTGCCTCCATCATATATAAAGGGACACTAAACCCAACATTTTTCTTTCATGATGATATAGACACACACTTCTGAGACCTTTCCAGTCAAACACCTTGTCATATACCATATCCCTTTTAAACCCTTTTTCTTTTACAAGATATGACGAGTCCACGGATTTCATCCTTACTTATGGGATATCGCCTCCTGGTCAGCAGGAGGAGGCAAAGAGCACCACAGCAGAGCTGTATATATAGCTCTTCCCTTCCCTCCCCCTCCAGTCATTCTCTTTGCCTGTGTTAGTAAGATAGGAGCTGGCAAAGTGAGGTGTTAGTTTAGTTCTCCAATCAAGAGTTTATTATTTTTAAAGTAGTGCCTATGAGTGCTGCTTTGTGCTGGGGTGTAGCCTAGACCAGATCAGTCTCTTCAGTAAAAAAAAAAAGAGAAGCATCTGATGGCTTTAAAGTAATAGGAACTGGTGAGACATTATTCTCACTGCGCCTCCTATACATATTTGCTGCCCTAATATAGATAGCCTAAGCACTTTTAACTCAGGCTGATCTTTGTCCACAGAGCTATGGGAGGGAAAAGACCTCTGAAAACCTGCTGGACTGCCATGCTGTCGCTCAGCTTTCGAGGTAAGTGCTGACTTTTTGTTCTGGGGGATCTCAGAGAAGTGGAGCACTTTATTATGTGGTTTGGACTCCTGCATGTAAAAGGAGGACCACACATTTTTAGCAGGGGCTAAATATCCAGTTGACACTATGGTTCTGGACAGTCACATAAGCAGGAGCTGAACATAGGGCTCTTAATGTGATGGGTCAAGTCTCCTCTCCTAGTGGGAGAGGTCTATAGCAGCTGCTTTTAGACAGACATTGGGGTTAATGTTGGTTTATGAGCTGTTTTCGTTTTTTTGGCTTTACAGACCGCATAGGTTAAGATGGGTTGTATGACAGGAGAGAAGGTCAGCATTCCCCTTGACAAGGATGGAAGAGGTCCTAGTGGCCTTTCAACACATATACGGTTAAGGCATTGCCACTTACTTCGTGGCATCTCTAACCATTTAAACTATAATATTAGACGGTGTATGGCTCAATTTTTTTGTGCTACATTGCAGGCAGCAGCCTGATTGTTCCCAATATGTGGCTGTGTCTTTTCACTAGCTCCCGGTGGCCTATCTATACAAAGTTTTAATGGCGACCGGGAGATTCTTTGCTATACGCCCACGATGGGCGGAGTTACTGGTTCGCACCATTTTTCGGGCGCTTTTGCTGTCTATGGGACATAGTTTTTGCAAGTGCTGGGAGTTGGAGAGGCTTCACGCCCACGATGGGCGGAGTTACTAGTTTGCGCCGCTTTCGAGCGCTTTCTCTCTCTCTGGGGTATTATCTTGCAAGTGCCGGGGCCTTCCCGCCCACGAGGGGCGGAGTTCTGTGACGAGATTTCGCTCTTCTGCTTCATATAATATTATACCAGGGTCAGAGCATCTCACACAGCCCAGTTGTTTCCCTTTTCAAGCTGTGAAAAGGGAAAACAAGCTGTGAGAGTACAGTTTGCCTGCTTTTATATGACTTGTTTTACTTAACGTGTGTTTCACAAAGGGGTAATGAGGGGTTAATAGGCATCTAATTGAGAGGCCTAATTGAGAGGCCGAAACGCGTTGACAGTATTTGGTGAGCATTATTTCATTGTTTATTTCATTTATATAGCAATATTGCACTATGTTGTTTTATTGTTTTTAGGTTTTTAGGTTTTATGAAGATAAAGTCTCTTACTACAAATAACACTACAAAAGTATTTGTCAGAAAGGAAAGGAGGATTTGAAACCATCACCAGCAACACCACATCCACACTTGAAACACTAAATAACTATTGGATAAAGGATTTGAACCTTACACACTTTCTTTTAATTGATTTTTCACTATCACTAACTTTGGATTACAAAATATTTTAATTTTGAATTTTATTTTTTATTTTTTTTATTTTTGATCCACATATTTTTAATTCACGTATTTTTTCACGTAATCTATCCACAAAAAATTTTTCACTGAGGAGGACATATCATTTAAAACTTTTTTCTTATCAAAGGAGGACATATTATTTAAAGGATAAAAGATAAATCAATCGATTATCTAACTAGTACCATACACCTGCACCATGTTTTAAGGACTTTTTAAGAAAATGAACATCTTCTAATCATCAACATATTATTCAAAGATTATTATATAGTTATTTTAAACAACCATTGTTTTAATATCAAATATATGCTATTCATTGTTACCATATTTTTAATCAATTGTCAACATCAAACAATTGTTACTGTCATTCATTGTTTTATTTTGTACAATATTTGTAATATGTACATGGATCCATGTTTTTAATTGTATGTAAAATCAATTATATGTAGATATTAAACTTGTCAAATTGTTAACTCAAATTGTTAGATTACCCATACTTTAAATAATATTGGTTTACACATACACTTGATAGGAGATAACACTCTTAATATCTAACCCACTTCTCATAGCCTCTAGTTAGGCGCTTTTTTGATATTCTATCACCACATATTAATAGGCATCATGTTATGAAGTTTTTCATGAGCCTTAAGTTATATACATTTGGGTTGGGCACTTCAATAGCTGCTGCAGTTAATCTTTCCAACCCTGCATGTTAAAGACAACGTTACTGTTTAGTATTTAAAGTGACAGTAACGTTTTTTTCCTTGGTTATTTTTTGAAAGATTTCAGCTGTTTATTTGGTATTCCTTCTTGGTGATCTTAGAATGGAATAAATGCACACATAAAAGGACGAAATAGAGTTTTCTTTCAAGATTTAAAGAGACAGTACCGTCTTTTTCTGTACAAATTTTTATCACAGACTTTCAGTTGTTTATTTGTTCATTCATTCATCCTTTGTGATTTGGGATGGAACAAGAGCGTACTTTCATGTTCTGTATGTACCTTTAATTAAAAAAAAAAAAAAGGCCTATCTCTCTAGGGAGATTGCTATTAGGAACGGATTGACAAGGGTCAAGTTATGCCATTCTTTTCTCCTATTGTGTTCCAGGGAGTTTTCATGGCGCTGCTCCAGGGAGTCTTATGGCCCACATACGGTACCCTGCGCTTCCGTTTACACTCCATTTGGAGTCATGGTGCCTAATATGTTTTGTTTCCACAAAAACATTCCTTGCAGTAGTTTCTTCTTCCAATGCTTCCTCCATATTACTGAAGGAGGAAGGTATTTTAGGATTTTCTGGAAGATGTTCCCGATGGCTGACGCTGTCAGGGAATCTGGAACGACGGTCCCTAAGGTGGAGGGGACTATTCCATCTTGGCCAAGCAGGTTACTATTCTTATTGCGGATAGTCGGGTTGGCTAAGTCCCTATGAAGAGGGTCTACGGTAAAATCTATGTTCTCCAAGGTTTGCTATTCCAACCGGCTGCGTGCATACTTGTGCAACTTCTTTAAAGAATATGCAGATGTATCTTTAAAGTCTAGGTTCTTGACAATGCCTTATAAGGAAAGACTTTGGTCCTGGAGAGAGAATTGCCTTCTTTTAAGCAAGAGGGAATCTATTCGCAATTCATGTCACTGGGAAACCCAACCATTCTTGGAACATGGGTGAGTACTCGAGATAACTCGCTACTGAATCCGAGTCTGCATGTAGGATTTTGCCCGCGATCCGGGATCGGATCTTGTAGGGGGCAGACTTCCTTATCATTCGAACTTGTGTGCAGGATATTCAGGATCCCTGTCTCAGGGGTGCAATCTGGTTTCGGAAATTCTCCTCGAGGAAGATTTCCTTTTTTCACAAATATCTGCAATCCAGATAAAATGAGAGGCGGTCTTACACTGTGGGAGAGCCCTCTCTTCTTGGGATTAACCTGTCCCGTTCAGTTACAGGGATGGGGATTTGTTAAGTCTGTTTGTAGTCCTCAAGATGGGACTTTCAGACCTATTTTAGACCTCAAGGGTCTACATATGTTTCTCAGAGTTCCATTTTTCAAGTTGGAATCTATTAGGTCCATTCTTCCATTGATCCAGGAGGGTCAATTCCGTTTGCTCGTTTTCATCTCAGATCTCTACAACTGAGCATGCTCAGGCACTGGAATGGGGATTATGCAATTTTGTCTCCTCAAATAGATTTGAATCAGGAGACAAGAGACTCTCTTCTTTGGTGGTTGTCGCCGGATCATCTGTCCCAAGGGACGTGCTTCCGCAGACCTTCATGGGTGATAGTGGCAGCGGACGCCAGCCTGATAGGGTGGGGTGCAGTCTGGAATTCCCTGAAGGCTCAGGGTGTGTGGACTCAGTCGGAGTCTCTACTTCCCATCAATATTCTGGAGTTGAGAGCCATATTCAATGCGCTTCAGGCTTGGTCTCATTTGTCTTCGGCCAAATTCATCAGATTCCAGTCGGACAACATCACGACTGTGACTTACATTTATCATCAGGGAGGAACAAGGAGTTCCTTAGCGATGACGGAAGTATCCAAGATAATTCAGTGGGCGGAGGCTCACTCTTGTTGTCTGTCAGCAATTTTTATCCCAGGAGTGGACAACTGGGAAGCGGATTTTTTGAGCAGACAGACGTTTCATCCGGGGGAATGGGAACACCATCAGGAGGTCTTTGTGACTCTGATGTTCAGATGGGGCAGACCGGAGCTGGAACTTATGGCATCTCGTCAGAATGCCAAGCTCCCGAGATACGGATCCAGGTCCAGGGATCCTCAGGCCGAACTGATAAATGCCTTGGCAGTGCCTTGGCCGTTCAACCTAGCTTATGTGTTTCCACCGTTTGCTCTCCTTCCCCAGGTGATTGCTCGGATCAAACAGGAGAGGGCTTCGGTGATTCTCATCGCCCCTGCGTGGCTATGCCGATCTGGTGGACATGTCCTCTCTGCCACCGTGGAAGCTTCCATTGAGGCAGGACCTTCTCATTCAGGGACCCTTCCATCATCCAAATCTAGTTTCTCTGCAGCTGACTGCTTGGAGATTGAACGCTTGATTTTATCTAAGCGAGGGTTCTCTGATTCGGTCATTGATACTTTGATCCAGGCGCGTAAGCCTGTTAATAGAAAGATTTACCATAAGATATGGCGTACATATCTTTCTTGGTGCGAATCCAAGGGCTACTCATGGAGTAAGTTTAGGATTCCTAGGATTTTATCTTTTCTCCAAGAAGGATTGGAGAAAGGGTTATCAGCAGGTTCCTTAAAGGGACAGATTTCTGCTTTATCCATTTTGCTACACAAACGTCTGAGCTTTCAGCATTACAATATGATTCTCCTTATCTTATTTTTCATTCTGATAAGGTAGTGTTGCGTACCAAACCTGGTTTTCTTCCTAAGGTTGTTTCCAATAGAAATATTAATCAGGAAATTGTTGTTCCTTCATTGTGTCCTAATCCTTCTTCAGAGAAGGAGTGTCTGTTGCATAATTTGGACGTAGTCCGTGCCCTGAAGTTTTACTTGCAGGTGACTAAGGAATTTCGTCAATCATCTTCATTATTTGTTGTTTTTTCTGGAAAATGTAGAGGTCAGAAAGCTGCGGCTACCTCTCTTTCTTTTTAGGAGGAGTTTCTTCCGTTTTGCATACTAGACTGCTGGACGGCTCATTCCACTAGGGCTGTGGCTTCCTCATGGGCATTTAAAAATTATGCTTCTGTTGAACAGATTTGCAAGGCTGCTACTTGGTCGTCTCTTCACACTTTTTGCAAATTTTACAAAGTTGATACTTTTTCCTCTTCTGAGGCTGTTTTTGGCAGAAAGGTTCTTCAAGCCCAGTGGTGCCTTCCGTTTAGGATCCTGTCTTGACCCTCCCTTTCATCCGTGTCCTATAGCTTTGGTATTGTATCCCATAAGTAAGGATGAAATCCGTGGACTCCTCATATCTTGTAAAAGAAAAGGAAATTTATGCTTACCTGATAAATGTATTTCTTTTACGATATGACGAGTCCACGGCCCACCCTGTCATTTCCTAAGACAGGTCTTTATTTTTGTTAAACTTCAGTCATCTCTGCACCTTGGCTTTTCCTTTCTCTTCCAAACTTTGGTCGAATGACTAGAGGGAGAGGGAAGGGAGGAGCTATATATACAGCTCTGCTGTGGTGCTCTTTGCCTCCTCCTGCTGACCAGGAGGCGATATCCCATAAGTAAGGATGAAATCCGTGGACTCGTCATATTGTAAAAGAAATACATTTATCAGGTAAGCATAAATTTCCTTTTATACATTTATTTCAATAAAAAAACATGCATTTTATATTAAAATAGTGTATGTGTCATCTCTAAATTCATTTTTGGTTACACACAAAAGACTTTGACCTGCAACAACATATATCAAAAGCATATGTAAGCAACATTGTACAATTAAACAAATCATAATTATTGCTTCACCTTTGAAAATGTTGGTTTCCCAGGATCCACACCATTCCTACAGTTTTACAGCTATATAATTGTGTTATACTATTACATTATTAGGGTTATGTTGTTTTGTTTTTTAACCGTATGTGAATTCCTCTGCATTTTTAAAAATGTATTATTATATTTAGTTGAAAAATAATATAACAGTGGGTGCAACTAAAGGTAAGCTGTTTATTATTTCTTTATGCGTTTATATTTTTCTTTTTGTTTATTCAAATAGCAACCTTAGGCCACAATGCTAAAATAAATCCACTAGATGGCACTAAAGGTGCAATTAATTTATGTGGATTACTGCCAGCAAAATTCACAAGGAAGCTGGAAGCGAAAAGCGGCAGATGGGTGGTGACACTGGAGCTGGACAGATGCCCCTCACACCCATATGGTGAGCAGACCTGCATAGTAATTCAAGGAAGATGTAAAGCTATTTAGAGCGAAGAACTGCTAAAAACTTAAAATAGGACACAGCAACTGCAACGAAAACAAAAAAAAAATATTTTACCCTCTTTCAGCCAGTGTCAAGAAGTCATGCAATACTGTAATTTAAAGGGACACTGTACCCAGTTTTTTCTTTTGTAATTCAGAAAGAGCATGCAATTTTAAGCAACTTTCTAATTTACTCCTATTATCAATTTTTCTTCGTTCTCTTGCTATCATTATTTGAAAAAGAAAGCATCTAAGCTTTTTTTTGGTTTCAGTACTCTGGACAGCACTTTTTTATTGGTGGATGAATTTATCCACCAATCAGCAAGGACAACCCAGGTTGTTCACCAAAAATGGGCCGGCATCTAAACTTACATTCTTGCATTTCAAATAAAGATACCAAGAGAATTAAGAAAATTTGATAATAGGAGTAAATTATAAAATTGCTTAAAATTTCATGCTCAATCTGAATCACAAAAGAAAATTTTTGGGTACAGTGTCCCTTTAATAAATTCAACACAATATTAATCAATAAGTATCTTAAAGTAGCATGTGGAATTGGTTAATTTTGAATACATTAAGTAATGCGCAGGTGATAAGGGGTTTATCGCGGGTGTTTGTGTGCGTCGGGTTTTTCGCTCATATTTCAAGTTTAAAGTAAACGCGATTGCTTGAGCATAATTTAACGTGCCTCGGGTTAGCGCAACCACACAGCCCTTTTTCGCAAAACAAAAAAGTGTCACAAAACATCAAATACATTACAAAGTACACTTACACCATAATAACACTATCTAATAAAATTATTAAAAAAATACTGCACAAAAAAGTGCTCAAACATATGAGGTCTCAGGTGTTATGAAAAAAAAAGGCAGACAAAGGGCTTTAACATTGAGATACATACATATACATGTCTAAATATGTATGTATATGTATGTATATGTATGTATGTGTGTGTGTGTAAATATGTATTTATGTATGCATATATAATATATATATGTATGTGTGTGTGTAAATATGTATTTATGTATGTATATATAATATATATATGTATGTGTAAATATGTATTTATGTATGTATATATAATATATATATGTATGTGTGTGTGTGTAAATATGTATTTATGTATGTATATATAATATATATATGTATGTGTGTGTGTGTAAATATGTATTTATGTATGTATATATAATATATATATGTATGTGTGTGTAAATATGTATTTACTAGGCGATAAGCCTGCCCAGAGGGCAGTCTATGTTTAAAAAATACAAACCCCCAAGCTAAAGTTACAAAAAATAAAAAAGTAAAATTACAGAAAAAAATAAACATAATAAAAAATTGAAACCTAAACTAATACCCCTATAAAAAATAAAAAATCCCCCCCAAAATAAAAACACCCCCTAATCTAACACTAAACTACCAATAGTCCTTAAAAGGGCCTTTTGCAGGGCATTGCCCTAAGTTAAACAGCGCTTTTACTTACAAAAATTACCAATTACCCACTAACAGTAAAACCCTCCCACCCAACCAACCCCCACAAAATAAAAAACCTAACACTAAAAATACCTAAACTACCCTTTGTCCCTAAAGGGGCATTTGTATGGGCATTGCCCTTAAAAGCAATCAGCTCTTTTACAGCCCATTAAATTCCTAATCTTAAAAATTAAAAACCCCATAAAAATAAAAAAAAAATCCTAAAACTAAGCCCCAAATAGGTACTCACCGTTCCTGAAGTCCGGTGGAGAAGGTCTTCTTCCAGGCGGCTCCATCATCTTTTATCTTCATCCTGTGAGAAGGCGGCGCTGAGTGGAGGTACCCGATGCGCGTATCTGGAGCAGCGGTCGTCAGCTGCGGTGATCCTCAGCGGCGTAGAGACTCCTCTTCATCTGATGTCCGCCGCACACTAAAAATTGAATTTGGGGTACCTTGCATTCCTATTGGCTGAAATTTTGAAACCAGCCAATAGGATTAGAGCTACTGAAATCCTATTGGCTGTTCAAATCAGCCAATAAGATTTCAGTAGCTCTCATCCTATTGGCTGATTTCAAAATTTCAGCCAATAGGAATGCAAGGTACCCCAATAAATATGGGGTACCTTGCATTCAATCTTCAGTGTGCGACGGACAATCACATGAAGAGAAGTCTCCAAGCCGCTGAGGACCACCGCCACTGAAGACCGCCATTGAGGACCACCGCTGAGAACCCGCCGCTGAGGATCCATGCATCGGGAAAGCCAGCTCCTCACCTCCGCTCTGCGTCGCCTTTGCTCCGGATAAAGATAGAAGATGATGGAGCCACCTGGAAGAAGACCTTCTCCGTCGGACTTCAGGAACGGTGAGTACCTATTTGGGGCTTAGTCTTAGGATTTTTTCTTTCACGATTCAGATAGAGAATGCAATTTTAAGCAACTTTCTAATTTACTCCTATTATAAATTTTTCTTCGTTCTCTTGCTATCTTTATTTTAAAAGCAGGAATGTAAATCTTAGCAGCCAGCCCATTTTAGGTTCAGCACCATGGATAGCCCTTGCTTATTGGAGGCTGGCATTTACTCACCATAAACAAGCATAACCCAGGTTCTCAACCAAAAATGGGCTCCTATGAATTATATTCTGCTATGTGAAGAACATTGGAATGTGAAATATTAATATTTTTTTATGTCGGGTTAGTGATCTGGTGTTAGTTTTTTTTCTACTTTTTTTGCTCTACTGACTTCTAAGAGGGAATAGGTTATATCACGTGCAATATTGTAAGTTTGTCAGTTTAGCGCACAAGTGAAAACAGTTTACTTTCAACTTGTAATACGAGCACTACCTAACGCACGCAAAAAGCTTACTTCTATCGCAGTTAACACTTGAGAGGGAACATTAAATATAGCTCCACTTGTAATCTGATCCTAAATTAGATTTACAGTAATATTTTATTTATTTTTTACAGATTTTAAGGAAGAGAAATAGATGTTTAAGGTGCACTTTTAAAGGAACAGATTCATAATATTATTATCTATCTGTAAATCACCAACAGATTCTGCAGTAAAGATGTTCATGATTTGGATTTTTAAACAAATTTCCAATTGATCAAATTTTGCTTTGTTCTTTTGGTATCCTTTGTTGAAGAGTAAACCTAGATAGGCTCACAAGACTTCAGGAGATAGCATTTGTCTTTAGTACTCTATAGCAGCAGTATTTGCAACAATTTATAACACTGATATAAATATTGTTGCAAAGACTGCTGTCAGATGGCTAAAGACACATGCACGCTCCTGACCTCACCTAGGATTACTTTTTAACAAATAATAACAAGAGCACTAAGCAAAACTGATAATAGAAGTATACTGGAAAGTTTTTTAAAATGTAATTCTATATCTAATCCATTTAAGTTTAATCTTGACTCTGCTGTCTTTAAAAGTATTTTTTTAAAGAAACATATGATGAGTGCTTGTACTTGATACCAGGTATTTAGTGTGCAGATATAATAATTGTCCTTAAAATATTCCCTGGAAAAAGAGACTGATTTGACCTATATACAGTATGGAATATAGTTCAGACTTATACAGTTCTGTGTGCATAAAAGCATATGCGTAGTTTTTGTTGTAATATATTTTGTTGATTTTCCACACAGACACCTAGATTACGAGTTTTGCGTTAACAGGGGTGCGGTGCTAGCGAGCAGTTTATGCTCACCGTTCACTTTCATACAGCGCTTTTATTACGGGTTTTTAGAAACCCGGCGTTAACCGCAAAAAAGTGAGCGAAGAGCAAAATTTAGCTCCACATCTCACTCTAATACCAGCGCTGCTTACGTTAGCGGTGAGCAGGTAAAACGTGCTTGTGCACGATTTCCCCATAGGAATCAATGGGGGAGAGCCGGCTGAAAAAAAACCTAACACCTGCAAAAAAGCAGCGTAAAGCTCCTAACGCAGCCCCATTGATTCCTATGGGGAAATACTTTTTATGTCTGCACCTAACACCCTAACATGAACCCGAGTCTAAACACCCCTAATATTACACTTATTAACCCCGAATCTGCCGCCTCCGACATCGCCGACACCTCCATTATATTATTAACCCCTAATCTGCCGCTCCGGACACTGCCACCAATATAATAAAGTTATTAACCCCTAAATCTAAGTCTAACCCTAACCCCCCCCAACTTAAATTTAATTTAAATAAATCTAAATAAAATTAATACAATTCACTAAATTACTCCTATTTAAAACTATATACTTACCTATAAAATAAACCCTAAGGCCTAGATTTAGAGTTCGGCGGTAGCCGTCAAAACCAGCGTTAGAGGCTCCTAACGCTGGTTTTGGCCGCCCGCTGGTATTTGGAGTCAGTGATTAAAGGGTCTAACGCTCACTTTTCAGCCGCGACTTTTCCATACCGCAGATCCCCCTACGCCATTTGCGTAGCCTATCTTTTCAATGGGATCTTTCTAACGCCGGTATTTAGAGTCGTTTCTGCAGTGAGCGTTAGAGCTCTAACGACAAGATTCCAGCCGCCTGAAAATAGCAGGAGTTAAGAGCTTTCTGGCTAACGCCGGTTTATAAAGCTCTTAACTACTGTACCCTAAAGTACACTAACACCCATCAACTACCTATGTACCCCTAAACCGAGCTCCCCCCACATCGCCGCCACTCGATTAAAATTTTTAACCCCTAATCTGCCGACCGCCACCTACGTTATACTTATGTACCCCTAATCTGCTGCCCCTAACCCCGCCGACCCCTATATTATATTTATTAACCCCTAACTTGCCCCCCACAACGTCGCCGCAAGCTACTTAAAATAATTAACCCCTAATCTTCCGACCGCAAATCGCCGCCACCTACGTTATCCCTATGTACCCCTAATCTGCTGCCCCTAACATCGCCGACCCCTATGTTATATTTATTAACCCCTAATCTGCCCCCCACAACGTCGCCGACACCTGCCTACACTTATTAACCCCTAATCTGCCGAGCGGACCTGAGCGCTACTATAATAAAGTTATTAACCCCTAATCCGCCTCACTAACCCTATCATAAATAGTATTAACCCCTAATCTGCCCTCCCTAACATCGCCGACACCTACCTTCAATTATTAACCCCTAATCTGCCGACCGGAGCTCACCGCTATTCTAATAAATTGATTAACCCCTAAAGCTAAGTCTAACCCTAACACTAACACCCCCCTAACTTAAATATAATTTTTATCTAACGAAATAAATTAACTCTTATTAAATAAATAATTCCTATTTAAAGCTAAATACTTACCTGTAAAATAAATCCTAATATAGCTACAATATAAATTATAATTATATTATAGCTATTTTAGGATTAATATTTATTTTACAGGCAACTTTGTAATTATTTTAACCAGGTACAATAGCTATTAAATAGTTAAGAACTATTTAATAGTTACCTAGTTAAAATAATAACAAATTTACCTGTAAAATAAATCCTAACCTAAGATATAATTAAACCTAACACTACCCTATCAATAAAATAATTAAATAAACTACCTACAATTACCTACAATTAACCTAACACTACACTATCAATAAATTAATTAAACACAATTGCTAAAAATAAATACAATTAAATAAACTATCTAAAGTACAAAAAATAAAAAAGAGCTAAGTTACAGAAAATAAAAAAATATTTACAAACATAAGAAAAATATTACAACAATTTTAAACTAATTACACCTACTCTAAGCCCCCTAATAAAATAACAAAGCCCCCCAAAATAAAAAATTCCCTACCCTATTCTAAAATACAAAAATTACAAGCTCTTTTACCTTACCAGCCCTGAACAGGGCCCTTTGCGGGGCATGCCCCAAGAATTTCAGCTCTTTTGCCTGTAAAAAAAAACATACAATACCCCCCCCCCCAACATTACAACCCACCACCCACATACCCCTAATCTAACCCAAACCCCCCTTAAATAAACCTAACACTAATCCCCTGAAGATCTTCCTACCTTGTCTTCACCATCCAGGTATCACCGATCCGTCCTGGCTCCAAGATCTTCATCCAACCCAAGCGGGGGTTGGCGATCCATAATCCGGTGCTCCAAAGTCTTCCTCCTATCCGGCAAGAAGAGGACATCCGGACCGGCAAACATCTTCTCCAAGCGGCATCTTCTATGTTCTTCCATCCGATGACGACCGGCTCCATCTTGAAGACCTCCAGCGCGGATCCATCCTCTTCTTCCGACGACTAGACGACGAATGACGGTTCCTTTAAGGGACGTCATCCAAGATGGCGTCCCTCGAATTCCGATTGGCTGATAGGATTCTATCAGCCAATCGGAATTAAGGTAGGAATTTTCTGATTGGCTGATGGAATCAGCCAATCAGAATCAAGTTCAATCCGATTGGCTGATCCAATCAGCCAATCAGATTGAGCTCGCATTCTATTGGCTGTTCCGATCAGCCAATAGAATGCGAGCTCAATCTGATTGGCTGATTGGATCGGCCAATCGGATTGAACTATATTCTGATTGGCTGATTCCATCAGCCAATCAGAAAATTCCTACCTTAATTCCGATTGGCTGATAGAATCCTATCAGCCAATCGGAATTCGAGGGACGCCATCTTGGATGACGTCCCTTAAAGGAACCGTCATTCGTCGTCTAGTCGTCGGAAGAAGAGGATGGATCCGCGCTGGAGGTCTTCAAGATGGAGCCGGTCGTCATCGGATGGAAGAACATAGAAGATGCCGCTTGGAGAAGATGTTTGCCGGTCCGGATGTCCTCTTCTTGACGGATAGGAGGAAGACTTTGGAGCACCGGATTATGGATCGCCAACCCCCGCTTGGGTTGGATGAAGATCTTGGAGCCAGGACGGATCAGTGATAATTGGATGGTGAAGACAAGGTAGGAAGATCTTCAGGGGATTAGTGTTAGCTTTATTTAAGGGGGGTTTGGGTTAGATTAGGGGTATGTGGGTGGTGGGTTGTAATGTTGGGGGGGGGGGGTATTGTATGTTTTTTTTTACAGGCAAAAGAGCTGAAATTCTTGGGGCATGCCCCGCAAAGGGCCCTGTTCAGGGCTGGTAAGGTAAAAGAGCTTGTAATTTTTGTATTTTAGAATAGGGTAGGGAATTTTTTATTTTGGGGGGCTTTGTTATTTTATTAGGGGGCTTAGAGTAGGTGTAATTAGTTTAAAATTGTTGTAATATTTTTCTTATGTTTGTAAATATTTTTTTATTTTCTGTAACTTAGCTCTTTTTTATTTTTTGTACTTTAGATAGTTTATTTAATTGTATTTATTTGTAGCAATTGTGTTTAATTAATTTATTGATAGTGTAGTGTTAGGTTAATTGTAGGTAATTGTAGGTAGTTTATTTAATTATTTTATTGATAGGGTAGTGTTAGGTTTAATTATATCTTAGGTTAGGATTTATTTTACAGGTAAATTTGTTATTATTTTAACTAGGTAACTATTAAATAGTTCTTAACTATTTAATAGCTATTGTACCTGGTTAAAATAATTACAAAGTTGCCTGTAAAATAAATATTAATCCTAAAATAGCTATAATATAATTATAATTTATATTGTAGCTATATTAGGATGTATTTTACAGGTAAGTATTTAGCTTTAAATAGGAATAATTTATTTAATAAGAGTTAATTTATTTCGTTAGATAAAAATTATATTTAACTTAGGGGGGTGTTAGTGTTAGGGTTAGACTTAGCTTTAGGGGTTAATACATTTATTAGAATAGCGGTGAGCTCCGGTCGGCAGATTAGGGGTTAATAATTGAAGGTAGGTGTCGGCGATGTTAGGGAGGGCAGATTAGGGGTTAATACTATTTATGATAGGGTTAGTGAGGCGGATTAGGGGTTAATAACTTTATTATAGTAGCGCTCAGGTCCGCTCGGCAGATTAGGGGTTAATAAGTGTAGGCAGGTGTCGGCGACGTTGTGGGGGGCAGATTAGGGGTTAATAAATATAACATAGGGGTCGGCGATGTTAGGGCAGCAGATTAGGGGTACATAGGGATAACGTAGGTGGCGGCGGTTTACGGAGCGGCAGATTAGGGGTTAAAAGTGTAATGCAGGGGTCAGCGATAGCGGGGGCGGCAGATTAGGGGTTAATAAGTGTAAGGTTAGGGGTGTTTAGACTCGGGGTACATGTTAGAGTGTTAGGTGCAGACGTAGGAAGTGTTTCCCCATAGGAAACAATGGGGCTGCGTTAGGAGCTGAACGCTGCTTTTTTGCAGGTGTTAGGTTTTTTTTCAGCTCAAACAGCCCCATTGTTTCCTATGGGAGAATCGTGCACGAGCACGTTTTTGAGGCCGGCCGCGTCCGTAAGCAGCTCTGGTATCGAGAGTTGCATTTGCGGTAAAAATGCTCTACGCTCCTTTTTTGGAGCCTAACGCAGCATTTGTTTTAACTCTCGATACCAGAGTTAAATTTATGGTGCGGCCAGAAAAAAGCCTGCGGAGCGTTAACAGCCCTTTTACCGCCGAACTCTAAATCTAGGCCTAAGATAGCTACAATATAACTAATAGTTACATTGTAGCTAGCTTAGGGTTTATTTTTATTTTACAGGCAAGTTTGTATTTATTTTAACTAGTTAGAATAGTTATTAAATAGTTATTAACTATTTAATAACTTCCTAGATAAAATAAAGACAAATTTACCTGTAAAATAAAACCTAAACTAAGTTACAATTACACCTAACACTACACTATAATTAAATAAATTACCTAAACTAAATACAATTAATTACAATTTAAAAAATTATCTAAAGTACGAAAAAAACAAACACTAAATTACAGAAAATAATAAAATAATTACAAGATTTTTAAACTAATTACACCTACTCTAATCCCCCTAACAAAATAAAAAAGCCCCCCAAAATAAAAAAAAGCCCTACCCTACACAAAATTACAAATAGCCCTTAAAAGGGCATTTTGCAGGGCATTGCCCCAAAGTAATCAGAGACATCTTCACCCAACCGGGCAGAAGTGGTCCTCCAGATGGGCAGAAGTCTTCATCCAAGCCGGGCAGAAGAGGTCCTCCAGACGGGCAGAAGTCTTCATCCAGAGGGCATCTTCTATCTTCATCCATCCGGCATGGAGCGGCTCCATCTTCAAGACATCCGACGCAGAGCATCCTTCTCGGCTGACGACTAAAGACGAATGAAGGTTCCTTTAAGTGATGTCATCCAAGATGGTGTCCCTTCAATTACGATTGGCTGATAGAATTCATCAGCCATTCGGAATTAAGGTAGGAAAAATCCTATTGGCTGATGCAATCAGCCAATAGGATTGCATTTCAATCCGATTGGCTGATAGAATTCTATCAGCCAATCGGAATTGAAAGGACACCATCTTGGATGATGTCACTTAAAGGAACCTTCATTCATCTTTAGTCGTCCGCCGAGAAGGATGCTTCACGTTGGATGTCTTGAAGATGGAGCCGCTCCGCGCCGGATGGATGAAGATAGAAGATGCCGTCTGGATGAAGACTTCTTCCTGTCTGAAGGACCTCTTCTGCCCGGCTTGGATGAAGACCTCTGCCCGTCTGGGGGACCACTTCTGCCCGGTTGGGTGAAGACGGCTCACGGTAGGGTGATCTTCAAGGGGTTAGTGTTAGGTTTTTTTAAGGAGGGATTGGGTGGGTTTTAGAGTAGGGTTGGTTGTGTGGGTGGTGGGTTTTAATGTTGGGGGGTATTTGTAATTTTTTTTACAGGTAAAAGAGCTGATTACTTTGGGGCAATGCCCCGCAAAAGGCCCTTTTAAGGGCTATTTGTAATTTAGTGTAGGGTAGGGCTTTTTTTTATTTTGGGGGGCTTTTTTATTTTGTTAGGGGAATTAGAGTAGGTGTAATTAGTTTAAAAATCTTGTAATTATTTTATTATTTTCTGTAATTTAGTGTTTGTTTTTGTACTTTAGATAATTTTTTTAAATTGTAATTAATTGTATTTAGTTTAGGTAATTTATTTAATTATAGTGTAGTGTTAGGTGTAATTGTAACTTAGTTTAGGTTTTATTTTACAGGTAAATTTGTCTTTATTTTATCAAGGAAGTTATTAAATAGTTAATAACTATTTAATAACTATTCTAACTAGTTAAAATAAATACAAAGTTGCCTGTAAAATAAAAATAAACCCTAAGCTAGCTACAATGTAACTATTAGTTATATTGTAGCTATCTTAGGGTTTATTTTATAGGTAAGTATTTAGTTTTAAATAGGAATAATTTTGTGAATTGTATTAATTTTATTTAGATTTATTTAAATTAAATTTAAGTTAGGGGGGTTAGGGTTAGACTTAGATTTAGGGGTTAATAACTTTATTATAGTGGTGGCGACGTTGGGGGCGGCAGATTAGGGGTTAATAAATGTAGGTAGGTGTCGGCGATGTTAGGGCCGGCAGATTAGGGGTTAATAATATTTAAATAGTGTTTGCGATGCGGGAGTGCGGCGGTTTAGGGGTTAATATGTTTATTATGGTGGCGGCGATGTCCGGTTTGGCAAATTAGGGGTTAAAAAATGTATTATAAGTTAATAGGTAGTTTATGGGTGTTAGTGTACTTTTTAGCACTTTAGTTAAGAGTTTTATGCTACGGCGTTGTAGTGTAAATCTCTTAAAGGGACATGAAACACACATTTTTTCTTTCATGATTCAGATAGAGAATACCATTTTAAACAACTTTCTAATTTACTTATATAATCTAATTTGCTTCATTCTCTTGATATTCTTTCCTGAAAAGCATATCTAGATATGCTCAGTAGCTTCTGATTGGTGGCTGCACGTATTAGCCTCATGTGATTGGCTCACCAATGTGCATTGCTATTTCTTTAACAAAAGATATCTAAAGAATGAAGCAAATTAGATAATAGAAGTAAATTGGGATGTTGTTTAAAATTGTATTCTCTGTCTGACTCATGAAAGAAAATGTTTGGGTTTAATGGCCCTTTAACTACTGACTTTAAAATGCAGTATCAGGCTTGACAGGAGAGGGTCTACCGCTCACTTTTTGGAAGACTCGTAATACCGGCGCTATGCAAGTCCCTTTGAAAATATAGGATACGCAATTGACGTAAGTGGATTTGCGGTATTTCCAAGTCTGGCCAAAAAAGTGAGCGGTACACCTGTACCTGCAAGACTCGTAATACCAGCGGGCGTTAAAAAGCAGTGTTGGGTCCTCTTAACGCTGCTTTTTAACCCTAATGCACAACTCGTAATCTAGCCGAGAGATTGGTACAAATACATGAACTGAAAACTCATGTTGCATTTTATAACTCCAGTACCAAAAAGGAATTGAAAAAATAAGAAATAAGTCACAAGAAAACTTGTAAAGCTACAATAAATGTACAATTAAATGAAAATGAAAGTAAAACATAAACTTTCATGGTTCAGAATTTAAAAGGCTTTTCAAATTACTTTTATTATCAAATGTACTTCTTTCTATTAGCATCCTTTGTTGAAATGCATACCTAAATAGGCTCAGGAGCAGCAATACATTACTGGGAGCTAGTTAGTGATTACTGGCTACATATTTATGGCTCTTGTCGTTGGCTCACCAGATGTGTTCAGTAAAGCATTGCTAAACAGAAGCTGACTACAACTATGGGGCATATTTATCAAACTCCGTATGAAGGCTCGTCGGAAACAGAAGTTATGAAGCAGCGGTCTAAAGACCGCTGCTCCATAACTTGTCCGCCTGCTCTGAGGCCACGGACAGAAATCAACCCGATCAAATACGATCGGGTTGATTAACACCCCCTGCTAGACACCCCCTGATAAATGCAGACAACGTATGCTGTCAGCATTTATCGATTTGCAGCGGACATGATACGCTACTTCGTATCATGTCCGCTCCCACATTGATAAATATGCCCCTATGTGTTAACCCCTTTTCAGGCCCAAGAGCATGCACGTGTGTTGAGCACTATATGCTGGCATATAGTGCTCATGACACGTGCCTACTTCACAGTATTCTGCCATGGAGAAAGTTTCAACAAAGAATACCTATGGGATTGATCACAATCTATTGTTTGATAACTAGCTGCATGTGAACAACTGCAGATGAGTCATTTCTAATTTTGAAGAGACCACAATCAGCAGGTCTGATCTGAGGTTATATGTGAGAATGGGACTGCAGGTCTAGGGGTCTGCTCTGAGGTCAGATGTGTGTAAGGGGTTGACACAGGGTTAGCAGGTTTGATTTGGGTATGGGTCTAGTCTGATGTTTTGGGGCAGACATAGGTGTTGAAGCTTCAGGGGACTGGTGTCATTATGGGGCTGACAGAAGGGTTGCATAGCCAGGATCCTATGACCCATTGGGGCATATCTGTGGGAATTATAAGGTTGGGTGAAGCAAGACAGGATGGGGGTCAAGAAGACTCTTAACCCCTTAATGACCACAGCACTTTTCCATTTTCTGTCCGTTTGGGACCAAGGCTATTTTTACATTTTTGCGGTATTTAAGTTTAGCTGTAATTTTCCTCTTACTTATTTACTGTACCCACACATATTATATATCGTTTTTCTCGCCATTAAATGGACTTTCTAAAGATACCATTATTTTCATCATATCTTATAATTTACTATAAATTTTTTTATAAAATATGAGGGGAAAAAATGGAAAAAAACACACTTTTTCTAACATTGATCCCCAAAATCTGTTACACATCTACAATCACCAAAAAACTCTCATGCTAAATAGTTTCTAAATTTTGTCCTGAGTTTAGAAATACCCAATTTTTACATGTTCTTTGCTTTTTTTGCAAGTTATAGGGCCATAAATACAAGTAGCACTTTGCTATTTCCAAACCACTTTTTTTTTCAAAATTAGCGCTAGTTACATTGGGACACTGATATCTTTCAGGAATCCCTGAATATCCCTTGACATGTATATATTTTTTTTTAGAAGACATCCCAAAGTATTGATCTAGGCCCATTTTGGTATATTTCATGCCACCATTTCACCGCCAAATGCCATCAAATAAAAAAAATCGTTCACTTTTTCACAAATTTTTTCACAAACTTTAGGTTTCTCACTGAAATGATTTACAAACAACTTGTGCAATTATGGCATAAATGGTTGTAAATGCTTCTCTGGGATCCCCTTTGTTCAGAAATAGCAGACATATATGGCTTTGGCATTGCTTTTTTGGTAATTAGATGGCTGCCAAATGCCACTGCGCACCACACGTGTATTATGCCCAGCAGTGAAGGGGTTAATTAGGGAGCATGTAGGGAGCTTGTAGGGTTAATTTTAGCTTTAGTGTAGTGCAGTAGACAACCCCAAGTATTGATCTAGGCACATTTTGGTATATTTCATGCCACCATTTCACCGCCAAATGCGATCAAATTGGAAAAAACGCTACATTTTTCACAATTTTATGTTTCTCACTGAAATTATTTACTAACAGCTTGTGCAATTATGGCACACATGGTTGTAAATGCTTCTCTAGGATCCCCTTTGTTCAGAAATAGCAGACATATATGACTTTGGTAATTAACAAAACTGGACTATACAGGCTAAACAAACCTGTTAGTCTTAAAGAAATGCTTTTATTGCACTGTGAACAATGTATTGTAGTGATAAATTCGGTAAATTACTGGAACTTATAATTGAAAAAGAATTTGTGTCATCAAATTAAAATATAACCTTTATTAGTTTTATTTATAAAAAAGACAGCATAAATTGTGTGTGTATGCTACCCTGGAGAGAGTTAAAAGCACACTCTCTGTTGATTGTATGATACTTAGCTTATATGATATCACTGATATAGAGTACTTGGTAACCCAGTTTTAAGAACAAGTTTAATATTCTAGGTATATCTGTATATTAATCTATCTAAGGACTATGTGGCCTAATATCCTGCCTGTCCTTCAGATTTTCCCGTAGTGGGTATTGATATATGGTATACCTTTTATGCTTGAACTTAATGGTCTTGGTAGATAAATAGGCTTATAAGGCACTATGAACATCAATGTCCAGTTATATAGCCCGTATAGAGTGAGCTAATACCAATATATACACTTGCAATAAGATATCTGTGGAAACTAGGAGGTCTGGGGGATTACCTATATGGCAGTCTCTCTATTGTATTACCAACACTTGATTATTAAGTTAACTCTGCAACTCTAACTGATATTGGTGATTGTGCACATGCTATTGCATCAAGGGATAGGCTCGGATTGCAGCTAGTGTTAATATTAAAGCAGTCTGTGTCCTATTATATTGTCCAAATAAGTGGCATTATAGCATCTTAATAGATTGTGGGAATTTTCAACCAATCTGGAGCTATTTTAAAGTGATTTTGCAGACTCAAACTTTATTTTTGTGCTTAAATCGCTTGCAGACTTATTTTTTCTGTCACACTGTTTTTGTTCAAGTAGTGTTGCAGGGTTTCTAGGTTACAACTTGTAATAGTTTGGCATTGTGTATCGAGTGTTAAATTATCTTGGTAATGCCGCCTGTAGGTTATCCTGCTTATAGCATAATCAAAGATATTGTTGAGAAAGTGTTATCTCAAAACCATATCCTCAAGATTTATATTTACTACACGTTGCCGTATCGGATTATGTAGGTGCAGCGGTTAACCATTTTTCAAAAACTATGGTAAGTAGTAATAGCTGCTACCTAGGCTTGTGAGAAACAGACTTGTTTTTTCTGTCACTCCGTTTTGACTAAAGTTATATTACAGTGTTGCTAAGTTTCTGCTTGTAAAAGTATTACACTATGTGTCTAATTTTGTACTTATCTTAATAATAACATCTATAAGTTGTATTCTTTCTATGGTAGTCTACGATATTGTATAGACACAATTGTCTCAGACCTTAAACCCCCAGATATTATATTACCCACACGTAATCGTATTATGATATGCAAGTGCAGCGGTTACCCATTTTTATATATACTGGGATAAATAGTAATAGCTTCTGCCTAAGCCTGTGAAAAGCCACAGGTTACCAAGTACTAACTAAGAAGAGTTATTTAAGCTAAGATATTTTTGCTAATTATTACAACAAGAGAGGCAGTTTAAAAAAATATAGCGAGGACCCCTGACGCAGCGTTTCTCTAACGCATCCTCTGAGGATGCGTTAGAGAAACGCTGCGTCAGGGGTCCTCGCTATATTTTTTTAAACTGCCTCTCTTGTTGTAATAATTAGCAAAAATATCTTAGCTTAAATAACTCTTCTTAGTTAGTACTTGGTAACCTGTGGCTTTTCACAGGCTTAGGCAGAAGCTATTACTATTTATCCCAGTATATATAAAAATGGGTAACCGCTGCACTTGCATATCATAATACGATTACGTGTGGGTAATATAATATCTGGGGGTTTAAGGTCTGAGACAATTGTGTCTATACAATATCGTAGACTACCATAGAAAGAATACAACTTATAGATGTTATTATTAAGATAAGTACAAAATTAGACACATAGTGTAATACTTTTACAAGCAGAAACTTAGCAACACTGTAATATAACTTTAGTCAAAACGGAGTGACAGAAAAAACAAGTCTGTTTCTCACAAGCCTAGGTAGCAGCTATTACTACTTACCATAGTTTTTGAAAAATGGTTAACCGCTGCACCTACATAATCCGATACGGCAACGTGTAGTAAATATAAATCTTGAGGATATGGTTTTGAGATAACACTTTCTCAACAATATCTTTGATTATGCTATAAGCAGGATAACCTACAGGCGGCATTACCAAGATAATTTAACACTCGATACACAATGCCAAACTATTACAAGTTGTAACCTAGAAACCCTGCAACACTACTTGAACAAAAACAGTGTGACAGAAAAAATAAGTCTGCAAGCGATTTAAGCACAAAAATAAAGTTTGAGTCTGCAAAATCACTTTAAAATAGCTCCAGATTGGTTGAAAATTCCCACAATCTATTAAGATGCTATAATGCCACTTATTTGGACAATATAATAGGACACAGACTGCTTTAATATTAACACTAGCTGCAATCCGAGCCTATCCCTTGATGCAATAGCATGTGCACAATCACCAATATCAGTTAGAGTTGCAGAGTTAACTTAATAATCAAGTGTTGGTAATACAATAGAGAGACTGCCATATAGGTAATCCCCCAGACCTCCTAGTTTCCACAGATATCTTATTGCAAGTGTATATATTGGTATTAGCTCACTCTATACGGGCTATATAACTGGACATTGATGTTCATAGTGCCTTATAAGCCTATTTATCTACCAAGACCATTAAGTTCAAGCATAAAAGGTATACCATATATCAATACCCACTACGGGAAAATCTGAAGGACAGGCAGGATATTAGGCCACATAGTCCTTAGATAGATTAATATACAGATATACCTAGAATATTAAACTTGTTCTTAAAACTGGGTTACCAAGTACTCTATATCAGTGATATCATATAAGCTAAGTATCATACAATCAACAGAGAGTGTGCTTTTAACTCTCTCCAGGGTAGCATACACACACAATTTATGCTGTCTTTTTTATAAATAAAACTAATAAAGGTTATATTTTAATTTGATGACACAAATTCTTTTTCAATTATAAGTTCCAGTAATTTACCGAATTTATCACTACAATACATTGTTCACAGTGCAATAAAAGCATTTCTTTAAGACTAACAGGTTTGTTTAGCCTGTATAGTCCAGTTTTGTTAATTGAGTATTTTATATGCTTATGCACTGCTCCTTAAGTGTTTAGGTATAACCCTTACAATTGTATTATTCTAAGCAAAAATTAAAGATAAGAAACAAAACACTTAGGCTGCTAATTTAAGTGTAAAAAATAAAGGTTCAAAATCTTTTCCTTAAAAATTGTACCTTCACCATATATGACTTTGGCGTTGCTTTTTGGTAATTAGAAGGCCGCTAAATGCTGCTGCGCATCACACGTGTATTATGGCTAGCAGTGAAGGGGTTAATTAGGTAGCTTATAGGGAGCTTGCAGGTTTTATTTTAGCTTTAATGTAGAGATCAGCCTCCCACCTGACACATCACACCCCCTGATCCCTCCCAAACAGCTGTCTTCCCTCCCCCACCCCACAATTGTCCCCGCCATCTTAAGTACTGGCAGAAAGTCTGCCAGTACTAAAATAAAAAAAATTTTTGTTTTGTTTTAAAAAAAAAAATAATTCTGCTGTGTAGGACCCCTCCCCTAAGCCCCAACCTCCCTGATCCCCCCCCCCCCCCCCAAACAGCTCTCTACCCCCATCCTCTGCCTTATTGTGCACCATATTGGGTACTGGCAGCTGTCTGCCAGTACCCAGTTTGAAATAAAATGTTTATTTTAAGTTTTTCTGTAGTGTAGCTTACCCCCCTTAACACCCAACCTCCCACCCTCTCCCAGATCATTAATATTTTTTATTCCCACCCTCTCTCCCACTGAGTCCCACCTTGTGCCTCTTCAACTTCAATGCTAACTTTAGGGCAGTTTGCACGCACACCCACACGCGATCCCGCCCCCCTCCTCTACTGATGGCCACCCACTCGCCTCCCTGGACACGCTCCCACCCACAAACGATCATAGCCATCAAAAGCCGATGCAGAGAGGGCCACAGAGTGGCTCTCTCTGCATCGGACTGCTTAAAAAAGTTATTGCAGGATGCCTCTATATCGAGGCATCACTGCAATAACATGAAAGCAGCTGGAAGCGATCAGGATCGCTTCCACTGCTTTCAAAGACCAAAGACGTGCAGGGTACGTCCTTGGTCGTTAAGGACATTTTTTTGGAGGACGTACCCTGCACGTTGTTGGTCATTAAGGGGTTAAAGGGACGCTAAACCCAATTTTTTTCTTTTATGATTCAGATAGAGAATAAAATTTTAAACAACATTCCAATTTACTTCTATTATCTAATTTGCTTCATTCTTTAGATATCCTTTGTTGAAGAAATAACAGTTCACAAGGGGGAGCTAGTCACATGAGGCATCTATGTGCAGCCACTAATCAGCAGCTATTGAACCTATCCGGATATGCTTTTCAGCAAAGGATATCACGAGAATTAAGCAAATTAGATAATAGAAGTAAATTAGAAAGTTGTTTAAAATTGCATGCTCTTTCTAAATAATGATAGAAACAATTTGGGTTTCATGTCCCTTTAACCTCCTTTCACCTAGGTCCATGGAAGATGTCAGTCAAATCTTACTCAGGCAGTTAACCCCAGACAAGCCTGGGTACAAAGCACATAGGGAAAATTAGCAAACAAAATTATTAACACAACACATAGAAAGTCTGGCACTCTCTCGCAAGCATACAGCTAGATTAAAAGCAACATGGAAGAGTTAGTTACAGCATTTGGCCAAATGGTGATAAGTTCAGGATCACGTCAAGGTCTCTTCCTCCCTTGGTCCCTAACAGCCACACAATGCGTGCACACAACGTGTGCCTTATACCAAACACATATATATGGTTCATTCTGCTGTAGAGATTTTTAACTGCAATGTTAATCCTTTGCAAGTGATAAATACTGTATATAATTTGAATCTAAAGGATGAACAAAATCTCAAAAAGATCTTTCATTCAAGGAGCGCTTTGCTTAAAGGAGCCACAAGCAACTGATAAGAGTTTATAGTATATAAAGTTGCAGTAACACCTGCTTCTTCTGTTTTCATTTTGAAATCTGGTTAAAGACCTTCCTTTTATTACCCCCCCCCCCCCCAAGAAACAAAAGAATGTATAAATGTGCACTAAAGTTTACCATATAGCAACTCCAAAATGTATAGTGTACTAGTGAGCTAGCAAGCTTTCTTCTGTTAAGTGTGATCAGTCCACGGGTCATCATTACTTCTGGGATATTACTCCTCCCCAACAGGAAGTGCAAGAGGATTCACCCAGCAGAGCTGCATATAGCTCCTCCCCTCTACGTCACTCCCAGTCATTCTCTTGCACCCAACGACTAGATAGGATGTGTGAGAGGACTATGGTGATTATACTTAGTTTTATATCTTCAATCAAAAGTTTGTTATTTTAAAATAGCACCGGAGTGTGTTATTACCTCTCTGGCAGAGTTTGAAGAAGAATCTACCAGAGTTTTGCTATGATTTTAGCCGGAGTAGTTAAGATCATATTGCTGTTCTCGGCCATCTGAGGAGTGAGGTAAACTTCAGATCAGGGGACAGCGGGCAGATGAATCTGCATAGAGGTATGTAGCAGTTTTTATTTTCTGACAATGGAATTGATGAGAAAATCCTGCCATACCGATATAATGTCATGTATGTATACTTTACACTTCAGTATTCTGGGGAATGGTACTTCACTAGAATTACACTGTAAGAAATACATAAAGCTGTTTAATAACTAGAGATTATGTTTAACGTTTTTGCTGGAATGTAAAATCGTTTTCATTTGCTGAGGTACTGTGTGAATAAATGTTTGGGCACTATTTTTCCACTTGGCAGTTGCTTAATCTGTTTTTCTGACAGTTTCTGTTCTCCCTCACTGCTGTGTGTGAGGGGGAGGGGCCGTTTTTTTGGCGCTTTTTCTATGCATCAAATATTTCAGTCAGCAACTCATTGTATTCCCTGCATGATCCGGTTCATCTCTACAGAGCTCAGGGGTCTTCAAAACTTATTTTGAGGGAGGTAATTTCTCTCAGCAGAGCTGTGAGAATTATAGTTTGACTGAGATAAAAAACGTTTATTCTGTAATTTGTTTCCTGCTTTCAGAATTTGTTATCTTTGCTAATGGGATTAAACCTTTGCTAAAGTTGTGTTGTTTACAAGGATTGAGGCTATAACTGTTTCAATTTATTAATTTTCAACTGTCATAGATCTTCTGTGCTTCTTAAAGGCACAGTACATTTTAATATTATTCTAATTGAATTGTATTTCCAAGTTGCAAGTTTATTTGCTAGTGTGTTAAACATGTCTGATTCAGAGGATGATACCTGTGTCATTTGTTGCAATGCCAAAGTGGAGCCCAATAGAAATTTATGTACTAACTGTATTGATGCTACTTTAAATAAAAGTCAATCTGTACAAATTGAACAAATTTCACCAAACAACGAGGGGAGAGTTATGCCGACTAACTCGCCTCACGTGTCAGTACCTACATCTCCCGCTCAGAGGGAGGTGCGTGATATTGTAGCGCCGAGTACATCTGGGCGGCCATTACAAATCACATTACAGGATATGGCTACTGTTATGACTGAGGTTTTGGCTAAATTACCAGAACTAAGAGGTAAGCGTGATCACTCTGGGGTGAGAACAGAGTGCGCTGATAATATTAGGGCCATGTCAGACACTGCGTCACAGGTGGCAGAACATGAGGACGGAGAACTTCATTCTGTGGGTGACGGTTCTGATCCAAACAGACTGGATTCAGATATTTCAAATTTTAAATTTAAACTGGAAAACCTCCGTGTATTACTAGGGGAGGTGTTAGCGGCTCTGAATGATTGTAACACAGTTGCAATACCAGAGAAAATGTGTAGGTTGGATAAATATTTTGCGGTACCGACGAGTACTGAGGTTTTTCCTATACCTAAGAGACTTACTGAAATTGTTACTAAGGAGTGGGATAGACCCGGTGTGCCGTTCTCACCCCCTCCGATATTTAGAAAAATGTTTCCAATAGACGCCACCACAAGGGACTTATGGCAAACGGTCCCTAAGGTGGAGGGAGCAGTTTCTACCTTAGCTAAGCGTACCACTATCCCGGTGGAGGATAGCTGTGCTTTTTCAGATCCAATGGATAAAAAGTTAGAGGGTTACCTTAAGAAAATGTTTGTTCAACAAGGTTTTATATTGCAACCCCTTGCATGCATTGCACCGATCACGGCTGCAGCGGCATTCTGGATTGAGTCTCTGGAAGAGAACATTGGTTCAGCTACTCTGGACGACATTACGGACAGGCTTAGAGTCCTTAAACTAGCTAATTCATTCATTTCGGAGGCCGTAGTACATCTTACTAAACTTACGGCGAAGAATTCAGGATTCGCCATTCAGGCACGCAGGGCGCTGTGGCTAAAATCCTGGTCAGCTGATGTTACTTCTAAGTCTAAATTGCTTAATATACCTTTCAAAGGGCAGACCTTATTCGGGCCCGGGTTGAAAGAGATTATCGCTGACATTACAGGAGGTAAAGGCCATGCCCTGCCTCAGGACAAAGCCAAAGCCAAGACTAGACAGTCTAATTTTCGTTCCTTTCGTAATTTCAAAGCAGGAGCAGCATCAACTTCCTCTGCACCAAAACAGGAAGGAGCTGTTGCTCGCTACAGACAAGGCTGGAAACCTAACCAGTCCTGGAACAAGGGCAAGCAGACTAGGAAACCTGCTGCTGCCCCTAAAACAGCATGAATTGAGGGCCCCCGATCCGGGATCGGATCTAGTGGGGGGCAGACTTTCTCTCTTCGCCCAGGCTTGGGCAAGAGATGTTCAGGATCCCTGGGCGCTAGAGATAATATCTCAGGGATACCTTCTGGACTTCAAATACTCTCCTCCAAGAGAGAGATTTCATCTGTCAAGATTGTCAACAATCCAGACAAAGAAAGAGGCGTTTCTACGCTGCGTACAAGAGCTCTTGTTAATGGGAGTAATCCATCCAGTTCCACGATCGGAACAGGGACAGGGGTTTTACTCAAATCTGTTTGTGGTTCCCAAAAAAGAGGGAACTTTCAGACCAATCCTGGACTTAAAGATCCTAAACAAATTCCTAAGAGTTCCATCGTTCAAGATGGAGACTATTCGGACAATTTTACCTATGATCCAAGAGGGTCAATACATGACCACTGTAGATTTAAAAGATGCTTACCTTCACATACCGATTCACAAAGATCATTATCGGTACCTAAGGTTTGCCTTCCTAGACAGGCATTACCAGTTTGTGGCTCTTCCATTCGGATTGGCTACAGCTCCAAGAATCTTCACAAAGGTTCTGGGTGCTCTTCTGGCGGTACTAAGACCGCGGGGAATCTCGGTAGCTCCATACCTAGACGACATTCTGATACAAGCTTCAAGCTTTCAAACTGCCAAGTCTCATACAGAGTTAGTGCTGGCATTTCTAAGGTCACATGGATGGAAGGTGAACGAAAAGAAAAGTTCACTCGTTCCACTCACAAGAGTTCCCTTCCTGGGGACTCTTATAGATTCTGTAGAAATGAAGATTTACCTGACAGAGGACAGGCTAACAAGACTTCAAAGTGCTTGCCGCACCCTTCATTCCATTCAACACCCGTCAGTGGCTCAATGCATGGAGGTAATCGGCTTAATGGTAGCGGCAATGGACATAGTACCCTTTGCACGCTTACACCTCAGACCACTGCAACTGTGCATGCTAAGTCAGTGGAATGGGGATTACTCAGACTTATCCCCTTCTCTGAATCTGGATCAAGAGACCAGAAATTCTCTTCTATGGTGGCTTTCTCGGCCACATCTGTCCAGGGGGATGCCATTCAGCAGACCAGACTGGACAATTGTAACAACAGACGCCAGCCTTCTAGGTTGGGGTGCCGTCTGGAATTCTCTGAAGGCTCAGGGACTATGGAGTCAGGAGGAGAGTCTCCTGCCAATAAACATTCTGGAATTGAGAGCAGTTCTCAATGCCCTCCTGGCTTGGCCCCAGTTGACAACTCGGGGGTTCATCAGGTTTCAGTCGGACAACATCACGACTGTAGCTTACATCAACCATCAGGGAGGGACAAGAAGCTCCCTAGCTATGATGGAAGTATCAAAGATAATTTGCTGGGCAGAGTCTCACTCTTGCCACCTGTCAGCAATCCACATCCCGGGAGTGGAGAACTGGGAGGCGGATTTCTTAAGTCGTCAGACTTTTCATCCGGGGGAGTGGGAACTTCATCCGGAGGTCTTTGCCCAAATACTTCGACGTTGGGGCAAACCAGAGATAGATCTCATGGCGTCTCGACAGAACGCCAAGCTTCCTCGTTACGGGTCCAGATCCAGGGATCCAGGAGCAGTCCTGATAGATGCTCTGACAGCACCTTGGGACTTCAGGATGGCTTACGTGTTTCCACCCTTCCCGTTGCTTCCTCGATTGATTGCCAGAATCAAACAAGAGAGAGCATCAGTGATTCTAATAGCACCTGCGTGGCCACGCAGGACTTGGTATGCAGACCTGGTGGACATGTCATCCTGTCCACCTTGGTCTCTACCTCTGAAACAGGACCTTCTGATACAGGGTCCCTTCAAACATCAAAATCTAACTTCTCTGAAGCTGACTGCTTGGAAATTGAACGCTTGATTTATCAAGACGTGGATTTTCTGAGTCAGTTATTGATACCTTAATACAGGCTAGGAAACCTGTTACCAGAAAGATTTACCATAAGATATGGCGTAAATACCTATATTGGTGTGAATCCAAAGGTTACTCTTGGAGTAAGGTTAGGATTCCTAGGATATTGTCTTTTCTACAAGAAGGTTTAGAAAAGGGTTTATCTGCTAGTTCATTAAAGGGACAGATCTCAGCTCTGTCCATTCTGTTACACAAACGTCTGTCAGAAGTTCCTGACGTCCAGGCTTTTTGTCAGGCTTTGGCCAGAATTAAGCCTGTGTTTAAAACTGTTGCTCCACCATGGAGTTTAAACCTTGTTCTTAATGTTTTACAGGGCGTTCCGTTTGAACCCCTTCATTCCATTGATATAAAGTTGTTATCTTGGAAAGTTCTATTTTTAATGGCTATTTCCTCGGCTCGAAGAGTCTCTGAATTATCAGCCTTACATTGTGATTCTCCTTATTTGATTTTTCATTCGGATAAGGTAGTCCTGCGTACTAAACCTGGGTTCTTACCTAAGGTAGTTACTAACAGGAATATCAATCAAGAGATTGTTGTTCCTTCTTTATGCCCAAATCCTTCTTCAAAGAAGGAACGTCTACTGCACAACCTGGATGTAGTCCGTGCTCTAAAATTTTACTTACAGGCAACTAAGGAATTTCGACAAACGTCTTCTCTGTTTGTCATTTACTCTGGGCAGAGGAGAGGTCAAAAAGCTTCCGCTACCTCTCTTTCTTTTTGGCTTCGTAGCATAATTCGTTTAGCTTATGAGACTGCTGGACAGCAGCCTCCTGAAAGAATTACAGCTCATTCTACTAGAGCTGTGGCTTCCACTTGGGCCTTCAAGAATGAGGCCTCTGTTGAACAGATTTGCAAGGCTGCAACTTGGTCTTCGCTTCATACTTTTTCCAAATTTTACAAATTTGACACTTTTGCTTCATCGGAGGCTATTTTTGGGAGAAAGGTTCTTCAGGCAGTGGTTCCTTCTGTATAAAGAGCCTGCCTATCCCTCCCGTCATCCGTGTACTTTTGCTTTGGTATTGGTATCCCAGAAGTAATGATGACCCGTGGACTGATCACACTTAACAGAAGAAAACATAATTTATGCTTACCTGATAAATTCCTTTCTTCTGTAGTGTGATCAGTCCACGGCCCGCCCTGTTTTTAAGGCAGGTAAATATTTTTTAATTTATACTCCAGTCACCACTTCACCCTTGGCTTTTCCTTTCTCGTTGGTCCTTGGTCGAATGACTGGGAGTGACGTAGAGGGGAGGAGCTATATGCAGCTCTGCTGGGTGAATCCTCTTGCACTTCCTGTTGGGGAGGAGTAATATCCCAGAAGTAATGATGACCCGTGGACTGATCACACTACAGAAGAAAGGAATTTATCAGGTAAGCATAAATTATGTTTTTTCCTGGGACTAGTAGCATTTTGGGAATTTTTAACCGCTTTCCCATGAGCCCATTCTACTTTCTCAGGGATGCTGTAGACATTTTCAACTCCAATGATAATCCATTGCAAGTGATCTATATAATTTGACTCTAAAGTATGGAAAAAAATTTAAAAAAAGGTTTAGCACAAATAGAGTTTTGCTAAAAAGGGGCCATGTACTAAGGCAAGCAAGTGAAAAGAATTTGTTGTATTCAAAGCTGTTGCAGGAACACCTTTTTTAATGAGCTTGTCTCTATCTCTCCCACTCCTCTAGGAGATTGATTCTGCTGCTGCATCTTGTTTACATAGCTTTTCTATAGCCAATACTTCAGTATTGGCATGTTTAATATAGGTGGTGGTTTCAATAGGCAAACACAGCTTTCAAATACAAAAATAAAAGTAAAAGAGCTACTTGTAAATAATTTAATAAACTCTGGCAGGTAAATGGATAATTGAGAACACATTAAAGGGGAGATAATTTAACAGTACTGTGTGCCTTTAATGTTTTGTAGTTATAGGTTAGTCAGAGGCGCTAGTGTTAATAACTTTTCCACATTCTCAAGAATCACACTCCCCCCAAGTGTGATGAAAATGGTGTGTTTAAAATAATAAAGGATTTAGAACTAAAATAGCTAAGGTAGTGAACAAGCAATTATCGTTAGGTTTTTAGAAGACAGATGTGCGAGTTTTTATGTCTCAAAAAGTTAGAGGAGCCGTTATCTATACATCTGTGTATTTTGTTTACACTAATATATACAGTATATCTCAATATTAAAAACATTTTTTTGTATATATTGATGTATTTTTATATATAAACAGTGCAATTTTGTTAGGCGGTTCTAAAATAACTAAAAAATATTTCTCATAAATAAACAATACAATTTTGTTAGGCGGTTCTAAGGTTAAAATAACTAAAAATATATTTCTCAACTAAGCAGTTGTTTGAACTGATGTTTATTTATAAAACAATGTTATTCCGCTTTGTGGATTTTATGTGGTAATCAATAATAACAGTATTCAAACAAATAGGGACATCTCCCTATATGACATGTTAAAATAGTCTTAGTTCATAGGTACCTCCTGTGGAACAATTGAAACAAATAGTGTCCGTATAGGACAACTCACTATTTTGTGTAGCGTTTGTCCTCCTTCTGTTTGTGGACATAAAAAGAAGACTCACTGGTGATTCTTATGTACAGCGTTTTAGTCTCCTTGTGTGTGCAAAAAAGATATCCGTCTGTGACAACGAAGTTTCTCTGTGGATGCGTGAGTGCACTGTTCAGCCTCTTTGTGATCTCGTGTTAGAGCCGTTGTATGATTGGCTGGTTGATGTGGGTTGCTTCTACATCACTCAAAGAATCAAATCGGCAATGTTGAAACTTTGTGTATAATTTTCCAAACAGAGTTGCGTTGTTATTAACCCTCCTGTGTGGCAAGGATCAAATGTTGATACGTGATTATACACGTTATAAAGTCTTGTCAATTTCTTGTTGCCTGTCTTCACTGTGCGTGTCCGCTCTCCTAGAAGTTACACAGGTGTGTTAGTGCTGTGCAGACTCTTCTCTCTCAAGAGTTTCTAAAAGAAGAAAGATGGATCCAAATGGATCCAAGTTGTGCAAGCGTGCAAATGTGCAAAAGGTGCAAATTTGTGCAAATAATTCAGAGGTGACTTGCCTCTTATTAGGAGTATTTTCTACGCGTTTCACCCGCAATGGGCTTTATCAAGATACTCCAAATACTGTTTCCTGTTCTTTTATAGGTAGTAGCGGTTCCTCATTGGTTAATTTGTTCTTGATTTTGATTGGATGAATTTTCTCTACACACCTGTCTCTTTATTTTTAAGGTGGTATTTTTAAATAAAGGATAGTCCAACTACTAGCATGTTAAAACTGTGTTTTACATTATTATATAAATAAACAATTAAAAGCTGTAACCATTAAAAATTACAATCTCAAACTAGAACATCTTCAAGGTATACTTAAATTATATACATAAAAATAAAAAATAGAGTTAAAAATAAATAGAAATGAAAATAAAATACCATATGTTGAATAATTCATAAAATACCTATTTTTAAAAAAACTTATATTAAGTATTTTCCTGTTTTCTAAAAACCTATTTGAAGGGGGATCATAAAAAATAATACTAATATAAGAGGAGTTTTCTTTCTGGTTCATATGTTTCTATAATTATCAGATAAGAAAAGATAAGTCCAATTCTGAATGCAATCCATTTGGTTGTAATGTAGTGTATATGAATTCTGCTTCTTATTGTAGTAGACTTGTGGATGGCCGAAAAATTTGTTTTGGTTCGGTTTGGATCGATTCGGATGTTTTCCAATTTCGGTTCGGATCAATTCAAATTCGGAAAAATTTGAATGAATTTGTTTCGGATTCATTCGGATTCAAATAAATTTGGCTGGATTTGGTTCAGTTTGATTCGGAAATTCGGAATTTCGGTATGTGTTAGTTGGGATGTGCTGTGTATTAGACTAGTATTATGTACTGTATATTAGGTGTAACCCATAGCAGAGTGAAATAACCTAATATACTGTAGAATACTAGTGTTATCCATGGCCATCTGAAGGTAACGAATAAATCCGAACTAATTCGGATTTGTTCGGTAGATTCGGTACTACCGTAATTCGGAAATTTTAATCAATCCGAATCTCCGAATGTAACAAATTCGGACGAATTTCGTTTCGGAACGAATTGAAACGCACATGTCTATTTTGTAGTAGTTGGTGTCCAAAAATCCCACCCCTCCAATTTTTTCTGATTTTATGAATACCCCAAAATGTAAAATCTGTCAATTTGTTTGCATGTACTTCTTTAAAGTGCTGATAAAGATAGCTGTCTTGTTTGCCTTTTTCTATTGTCCAAAGATGTTCATGTATTCGTTCCCTTAGGGTCCTGGTCGTTTCGTCTATGTACTACTTTTTGCAAGAACATTCTATTAAATAAATTATTCCTTTATCTTGACATCTAATCATGTAATTGATTTTATATTTTGTTTGAGTTTGCAGAGAGATAAATTCTTTCATTCTTGAACTGTGTTGAAATGACTTGCATCCAAAGCATGGAAAAAAGCCTTTAAGGTCATTGCCCATAGGATCTATTTGTTTTGTCAGTTGTCTCTCTACTTTCATTTCACTAGGGGCCAAGATTAATTTTAAGTTTTTTGCTTTTCTGTATATAATTTTTGGATACGGTGTTATTTTATTACCTATTATCGGGTCATTTAGTATAAGGTTCCAGTGTTTGTTCATTATTTTTGTTGGCATCTACTTCTTTAAAGTGTGTCTTTGTAACTAACTGTTCCTTTAGCACATTTGCACGCTTGCACAACTTGGATCCATTTGCTGAAAAGCATCTTTCTTCTTTCAGAAACTCCTGAGAGAGAAGAGTCTGCACAGCACTAACACACCTGTGTAACTTCTAGGATTGCAGACACGCACAGTCAAGACAGGCAACAAGAAATTGACAAGACTTTATAACGTGTATAATCACGTATCAACATTTGATCCTTGCCACACAGGAGGGTTAATAACAACGCAACTCTGTTTGGAAAATTATACACAAAGTTTCAACATTGCCAGTTTGCTTCTTTGAGTGACATAGAAGCAACCCATATCAACCAGCCAATCATACAACGGCTCTAACACGAGATCACAAAGAGGCTGAACAGTGCACTCACGCATCCACAGAGAAACTTCGTTGTCACAGACGGATATCTTTTTTGCACACACAAGGAGGCTAAAACGCTGTACATAAGAATCACCAGTGAGTCTTCTTTTTATGTCCACAAACAGAAGGAGGACAAACGCTGCACAAAATAGTGAGTTGTCCTATACGGACACTATTTGTTTCAATTGTTCCATAGGAGGTACCTATGAACTAAGACTATTTTAAGATGTCCCTATTTGTTTGAATACTGTTATTATTGATTACCACATAAAATCTGCAAAGCGGAATAACATTGTTTTATAAATAAAATACATCTGTTCAAACAACCGCTTAGTTGAGAAATATATTTTTGGTTATTTTAACCTTAGAACCGCCTAACAAAATTGTATTGTTTATATATGAGAAATATTTGTTAGTTATTTTTAGAACCGCCTAACAAAATTGCACTGTTTATATATAAAAAATACATCAATATATCATTTTTTTTTAATATTGAGATATATATATATATTAGTGTAAAAAAAATACACACAGGTGTATAGTTAACGGCTCTTCAAACTTTTGGAGACATAAAAACTCACACATCTGTCTTCTAAAAACCTAACGATAATTGCTTGTTTACTAATTTACGGCTAGATTTAGAGTTTGGCGTTAGCCGTCAAAACCAGCGTTAGAGGCTCCTAACGCTGGTTTTGGGCTACCGCTGGTATTTAGAGTCAGTCAGGAAAGGGTCTAACACTCACTTTCCAGCCGCAACTTTTCCATACCGCAGATCCCCCTACGCCAATTGCGTATGCTATCTTTTCAATGGGATCTTTCTAACGCCGGTATTTAGAGTCTTGGCTGAAGTGAGCGTTAGAAATCTAACGACAAAACTCCAGCCGCAGAAAAAAAACAGGAGTTAAGAATTTTTTAACCCCTAATCTGCCGACCGCACACCGCCGCCACCTACGTTATACTTATGTACCCCTAATCTGCTGCCCCTAACACCGCCGACCCCTATATTATATTTATTAACCCCTAATCTGCCGCCCCCAACGTCGCCGCCACCTACCTACAATTATTAACCCCTAATCTGCCGACCGCACACCGCCGCCACCTATGTTATACTTATGTACCCCTAATCTGCTGCCCCTAACACCGCCGACCCCTATATTATATTTATTAACCCCTAATCTGCCGCCCCCAATGTCGCCGCCACCTACCTACAATTATTAACCCCTAATCTGCCGACCGCACACCGCCGCCACCTATGTTATACTTATGTACCCCTAATCTGCTGCCCTATCACCGCCGACCCCTATATCATATTTATTAACCCCTAATCTGCCCCCCACAACGTCGCCGCCAGCTACCTACAATAATTAACCCCTAATCTGCCGACCGGACCTCACCGCTACTATAATAAAGTTATTAACCCCTAATCCGCCTCACTCCTGCCTCAATAACCCTATAAGAAATAGTATTAACCCCTAATCTGTCCTCCCTAACATCGCCGACACCTAACTTCAATTATTAACCCCTAATCTGCCGACCGGACCTCACCGCTACTATAATAAATGTATTAACCCCTAAAGCTAAGTCTAACCCTAACACTAACACCCCCCTAAGTTAAATATAATTTAAATCTAACGAAATAAATTAACTCTTATTAAATAAATTATTCCTATTTAAAGCTAAATACTTACCTGTAAAATAAACCCTAATATAGCTACAATATAACGAATAATTATATTGTAGCTATTTTAGGATTAATATTTATTTTACAGGCAACTTTGTAATTATTTTAACCAGGTACAATAGCTATTAAATAGTTAATAACTATTTAATAGCTACCTAGTTAAAATAATTACAAAATTACCTGTAAAATAAATCCTAACCTAAGTTACAATTAAACCTAACACTACACTATTAATAAATTACTTAAATAAAATACCTACAATTATCTACAATTAAACCTAACACTACACTATCAATAAATTAATTAAATACAATACCTACAAATAAATACAATTAAATAAACTAAAGTACAAAAAATAAAAAAGAACTAAGTTACAAAAAATAAAAAAATATTTACAAACATTAGAAAAATATTACAACAATTTTAAACTAATTACACCTACTCTAAGCCCCCTAATAAAATAACAAAGCCCCCAAAATAAAAAAATGCCGTACCCTATTCTAAAATTAAAATAGAAAAGCTCTTTTACCTTATCAGCCCTTAAAAGGGCCATTTGCGGGGCATGCCCCAAATAATTCAGCTCTTTTGCCTGGAAAAAAAAACATACAATACCCCCCCAACATTACAACCCACCACCCACATACCCCTAATCTAACCCAAACCCCCCTTAAATAAACCTAACACTAAGCCCCTGAAGATCTTCCTACCTTATCTTCACCACACCGGGTACCACCGATCCGTCCTAGCTAGGATGTCTTGATCCAAGCCCAAGCGGGGGGCTGAAGACGTCCATCCTCCGGCTGAAGTCTTGATCCAAGCGGCGGCTAAAGAAGTCCATCTTCGGGCAGAAGTCTTCATCCTATCCGGGCAGAAGAGGACATCCGGACTGGCAAACATCTTCATCCAGGCGGCATCTTCTATGTTCTTCCATCCGATGACGAGCGGCTGATCTTCAAGACCTCTGGCGCGGATCCATCCTCTTCTTCCGATGACTAGACGACGAATAAAGGTTCCTTTAAGGGACGTCATCCAAGATGGCGTCCCTCGAATTCCGATTGGCTGATAGGATTCTATCAGCCAATCGGAATTAAGGTAGGAAAATTCTGATTGGCTGATGGAATCAGCCAATCAGATTCAAGTTCAATCCGATTGGCTGATCCAATCAGCCAATCAGATTGAGCTCGCATTCTATTGGCTGTTCCAATCAGCCAATAGAATGTGAGCTCAATCTTATTGGCTGATCCAATCAGCCAATCGGATTGAACTTGAATCTGATTGGCTGATTCCATCAGCCAATCAGAATTTTGCTACCTTAATTCCGATTGGCTGCTAGAATCCTATCAGCCAATCGGAATTCGAGGGACGCCATCTTGGATGACGTCCCTTAAAGGAACCTTCATTCGTCGTCTAGTCGTCGGAAGAAGAGGATGGATCCGCGCCGGGGGTCTTGTAATATTTTTCTAATGTTTGTAAATATTTTTTTATTTTTTGTTACTTAGTTCTTTTTTATTTTTTGTACTTTAGTTAGTTTATTTAATTGTATTTATTTGTAGGTATTTTATTTAAGTAATTTATTGATAGTGTAGTGTTAGGTTTAATTGTAACTTAGGTTAGGATTTATTTTACAAGTAATTTTTAATTATTTTAACTAGGTAACTATTAAATAGTTATTAACTATTTAATAGCTATTGTACCTGGTTAAAATAAATACAAAGTTGCCTGTAAAATAAATATAAATCCTAAAATAGCTACAATATAATTATTCGTTATATTGTAGCTATATTAGGGTTTATTTTACAGGTAAGTATTTAGCTTTAAATAGGAATAATTTATTTAATAAGAATTATTTTATTTCGTTAGAATAAAATTATATTTAACTTAGGGGGGTGTTAGTGTTAGGGTTAGACTTAGCTTTAGGGGTTAATACATTTATTAGAGTAGCGGCGAGGTCCGGTCGGCAGATTAGGGGTTAATAATTGAAGTTAGGTGTCGGCGATGTTAGGGAGGGCAGATTAGGGGTTAATACTATTTATTATAGGGTTATTGAGGCGGGAGGGAGGCGGATTAGGGGTTAATAACTTTATTATAGTAGCGGTGAGGTCCGGTCAGCAGATTAGGGGTTAATTATTGTAGGTAGCTGGCGGCGACGTTGTGGGGGGCAGATTAGGGGTTAATAAATATAATATAGGGGTCGGCGGTGTTAGGGGCAGCAGATTAGGGGTACATAGGTATAATGTTGGTTGCGGCGGTGTACGGAGCGGCAGTTTAGGGGTTAAAAAAATATGCAGGGGTCAGCGATAGCGGGGTCGGCAGATTAGGGGTTAATAAGTGTAAGATTAGGGGTGTTTAGACTCGGGGTACATGTTAGGGTGTTAGGTGCAGACATAGGAAGAGTTTCCCCATAGGAAACAATGGGGCCGCGTTAGGAGCTGAACGCTGCTTTTTTGCAGGTGTTAGGTTTTTTTTAAGCTCAAACTGACCCATTGTTTCCTATGGGGGAATCGTGCACGAGCACGTTTTTGAAGCTGGCCGCGTCCGTAAGCACCGCTGGTATTGAGAGTTGCAGTGGCGGTAAATATGCTCTACGCTCCTTTTTTGGAGCCTAACGCAGCCATTCTGTGAACTCTAAATACCAGCGGTATTTAAAAGGTGCGGCCAAAAAAAAGCACGCGTAGCTAACGCACCCCTTTGGCCGCAGAACTCTAAATCTAGCCGTTAGCTTTTTTAGTGCCCGTTCTAAATCCTTCATTATTTGTGTACCTTTAATGTCCTAGGTGCCTTACATTGCACTATTTGGCTCTCAGCCCCCCCCCCCCACACTCCAAAAAAAAAAGAAGAAATCATCATATGTTATATAGAAATCTTTTGCTCCATAAATGCCCATATTGTTTGTGATTCCACCATGATCCTTGTATTTGAATGCTGAGGATCTCCACAATGCAATAACTCGTCTCTGATTCTGAGATATTACATTTTCATATTAATGGATAATGGTTAATAGGAAAAATGTGTTCATCACAAATGTTGCATCTGCAATTCATATTAATTGTCTGAAATACATGATCTATACATTAACTGAAAAGTCTAATCTTCCCGCACCTGACACTGTTTTAAAAAGAAAAATAATTGTTTGAAGCAAATACAAATTAAAATGTAATTATTACTTCACCTTGTATTTGCTTGTTGTTTAATATATTTAGCCTATTAGTGCCATGATTAATTAATTGTAAATTTATCATATTGCTGTAAAAAGTATTAACTTTCATAAGACTAACTTTCCATATTAAAAGACAAACTTTTGAGACTGTCCTGAAGCAATACTAATCAGTACGATAGAATAGTTTGTAAATTACTTCATATTGCTGAGTATTGCTCGAGACCTGAAGAGGAAAGAAAACAATTCTAGAACAGAATATTAATCTGTTAAAAATAAATTACAGCCTACTGCAGTACTTTGTTATTTTGCCTTATAGTGTTATGTACATAATTGTTTCAACTTAGGAAGGCTTCAAGACCTCACAAACAGTAAGTTTCATCAGAGAATCCAGCAGAGGTAAAGGGCTTATTGAGTGCAGTGAATTCCCTTGGCCCTCCTCTCTCCGATACTGTGATACCCATTGTACACAGAAAACAACAGTAAACAGTATCTAGAATGTAACTGCTATATTTTAAATATAAAGGGTCAAAATACAAGTGGAGCGGTATTTAATGCTCCCGCTCACGCACTAACTCCGCTAGAAGTTAGGTTTTTGCGTGTGTCTCATAGCGATCGTATTACAATTTTAAAGTAAACAGGTTTTTTTCTAACTAACCTGATGCATGTAAAAAGCCGAAAATATTGTGTGCGCATTCACCTATTCCTACATAGAAGTCAATGGAGCAAAAATAGTGGGAAAAAACCTAGCACCGTACTATCACTCAAACCTAATTGCACATTCTCAAGTGTGCTAACCCGACATGAAAATATGAATATTTCACATTCTAATGTTCTTTACTTAGCGGAATATGTTCTATTTGTTCATAAATACATATTTCTACATATATCTGATGGTATTTTAGTACAATATATATTGATACCTATATATATATATATATATATATATATATATATATATATATATATATACATATATAAATACATAGAACATATTCTGCTATGTGAAATATTTACAGTAAATACACAGTTAAACCACAGAATACAAGTGTAGTGCTAACAGTTCCGCACAAGCAATAAGGGATTTATCGTGGGTGTTTGCACTCGTCGAGTTTACTGCTGGTATTATGAGTTGAAAGTAAACACCATCGCTTGAGTGCAATCGCGATTTATGCTGGAATGATTACCTTGTCCTCAGAGCTCTAGTTAACTGTTTCTTGAAAAAAAAACACATAAAAAATACAGTACCCTTACTCATAATAATGATATCTGATAAAAATTATTAAAAAAATATTGCACACAAAAGTTATAAGGGCTCAAAGGGCTTTAACAGAGATACACACATATACATGTCTAAAGATGTATATGTATGTATATATGTATTTATGGATTTATATGTGTATTTATGTATTTACAGACATATATGCACATATAAATACATAAATAATGTATAATTTTTATTAGATTGTGTTATTATGAGTGACACTATGGGGCAATTTATCATTTGTCTGGCGGACATGATCAGCTGTAGCGATCATGTCCGCCAGACATCGATAAATGCCGACAGCATATGCTAAATACCGACAGCATACACTTTTTTGTTTTGCAAAACAGTTAACCAGAGCTCTGAGGATGCGCTATCCTGACGCGCATAACTACAGTTGTGCTCATTCGATAACGTTTACTTTAAAACTGTAATATGAACGCTACACCCGATGCGCACAAACAACCACAATAAACCCCATTTAGTTTGTGCGTAACTGTTAGCGAAGCAATCTAGCCCAAAATGTTTACCTCTGGGTATGTTTAGAAGCAGCAATGCACTACTGGGAGCTAGCAGTTGATTGGTAGCTACATTTGTATGCCTCTTGTCATTGGTTCACCAGATGTGTTCAACTAGGTCCCAGTAGTGCACTGCTAAAGGCACATAAAACCCCAACATTTTATTACATGATTCAGATAGAGCATATAATTTTAAACAACTTTACAATTTACTTTAATTTTTAAACTTGCTTCATTCTCTTGGTA